>NW_006408658.1:2841859-2873634 GCF_000296735.1 Chrysochloris asiatica
TATAATTTCAGTATCATGAAATGTGCCAAAGTGAATCTCAGATTTAACTTTTCTATCTTGCTCCTCCCACCTTAGTTTATGCTATTACTTTTTTTCTCCTCATACGGACTATTAAAACAGTTTTTTAAAATTGTCCACTGCTATCTCTCTCTCTCATTTTGGTGTGGTGTTGTAGGATAAACTCTGGACTGTTACATGCAAGGTCGATACTTAAACAAATTTACCAGCTGCTCCTCAGAAACCCTATGCAGGGTCACTTTGAGTCAGAATTGACTCAGATCACACCAACAACAAAGAAATCTCTTTCTGTGTTCCACCTCAGTTTGCTATCTGACATTTTAAAAGACAGATCCGATCTTGTCATTTCCTTGTTTAAACACCTCATTTGTCACTAGGGTGTCAAGAGATAAAACTCACCAACTCCTTATGTGATATTCCAGAGATGTTTATAACCTTCATTCTTACTTGCCCTCTTCTCTAAATGGTCTATGATTAAGTCGCACTGAACTTTCAACAGCTGTTGAAATTTGTGTTGCTCTTTCACAGTGTCATACTTTTGTACATACTGTGTTTAATATGAAAGGGGCCTTTCCCTCTTCTCTCCTAATAATGGGACTATATTTATGCATCAGAGAAGATTAATAATGAGGTATGTGGTCAGTATCTCCTTAATAAAGATCTAAGTCAGATAGTCCCTGCTTTATGAAACCCTCTTGTAATCCCAGTTGCTTCATGCCTCCATGACACTTTTGTGCTTGTCTTTTTAATATTTATTGGAGTTTTTGCTTATGCTCCCCAAACTGTTTTTATTCACTTTCTAATTTTCAGGCTTAAGTCTCACAGTACCCAGTGTACATCAGTATGGATGTACATTAACTTTGTCGATTAATATGCCTTTCCTGTTCTTTGGGATTAGTCGCTCCCTTTTTAAGACTGTTTCCTATCCTACTAGAGGTTTCCTTAAACATAGCTTCATTGTGAAGTGGCACTGGTGAGAAAGACAGTATCTGGGTGAAAGAAAATGATGGTTAATATAACCCAAGGATCAAATGTGGGCTGGTGCCAGGTTTCTGGGTTCCTTTAGCTCTAGTTGAGTATAAAGAGGAAGGAGAACTAAACCACGCCTTTCCTCTGAAGTTTTTATGTGAGAAAGAGACAATACTGATGAGGGAGTGGTGGGTGTGATGGAGAAGGAACTATGGGCCCATAGCCAGAACGAATAGCTATTTAGGTACTTGTCCTCTTTCTCCCAGCCATCTTGGTGTGGCGCTGTGGGCTAATGCATCAGACTGCAAAGTCATTTGAACTGCAAGGTCAGTGGTTCAAGCTCAGCAGCTGCTTCTTGGAAACCCTACGCAGGGTCGCTATGGGTCGGAATCGACTTGATGGCACTAACAACAACAACAACCACCAGACTTCTTGAGTACTTTTTTGTGATGATGTCTTATGTCTTGGGAATGAGTGTTGGGTTTGCCTGACAGGGTTGGGAGGCTGTATGTGTGTATGAGAGTGTGTCTGTGTTCTTTGCTAAAATGAAAATAGCTTTTCTCCTCTGGGTGGTTATGGATTTCTACCTTTAAAAAATATTCAGCCATTTAAGGGTCTATATGCCCACCTCCCAGAATCCTGGTATGTCCCTGTGGGTTAATGCTCTGGACTGCAAAGTCATTTGAACCGCAAGGTCAATGGTTCAAGCTCACCAGCTGCTCCTCGGAAACCCTATACAGCATCACTATGGGTCGGAACTGACTTGACGGCACTTAACAACACCAACAACGTGCCCATTTCCCAGAGGTTATTGGATGGATTCTTAGAGAGAATAGTGATAGGCTGAAAGAAATTCTTTTTCAAAAGTCCTAGAGAGCTGGAGTCAGGTCAAAACTTGGTTTCCTGTTTGTTTATTTGTTAATTTATTAGGTTCATTTAAGCATTTACACATCCAGCCCATACTTATTGAGCTCCTAGGCACTGCTTTGGAGTCCTGGTAGGGTGCTGTGCGTTAATGCACCAGACTGCAAAGTCCTTACCAGCCGCTGCTTGTAAACCTTATACAGGGTCACTATGGGTTGAAATCACCTTGACAGCACTTCACAACTACAACAGGCACTGCTTCAGGCACTGGAGATACAACAGTTAATAAGACAAGAATCCTGACCTCAAACAGCATACTTATATCCTAGTGTGAAAGAGAGACAAAGAAAGAAATACTTTCTGATAGTGGAAGCTGCTGAGAAAGTAGATTTAGGAGGCTGGAGGTAGAGAGTAAAGGTGGAAAGGTGTTCTTTGACACATTGTTAAGTAAAGTCTCTGAGGAGATGACATTTGAACAGAATTGACTGATGTGAACAGTGTCAAAATCAGGAGAAGAGCATTCTAGGCAGAGGGAGGAGGGAAACAGGATATTGAAGAAGAGTAATATGACTCAAGTATGAGTGACAAGGAGCATGGTAGGAGAACATAGCCAAAGATGAGGTTATGTAGAGTCCTATGAGCCAAGGTAAGAAATATGGACTATTACTAGTATAATAGGAAATCACTAGAAGGTATTCAACAGGGGAGAAATACTACAATTTTGGTTTTTAAAATGTCATGGTTGCTGTGTAGAGACTAGACTCTTACATGGGGGCAAAAATGGAAACATGAAAACCATATTGGCGGCCATTGCAATAGTGAGCTATGTTTTGAGGTTGGAGATAATAGGGTTTGCTTATGACCTGGGTATTGTGGGTGAGGAAATGAGGATGATGCTCAGGATTTTGCTTTGAGCAGGTAAGGTGAATGTTAGTGTCATTTTTTATTTTTATTTTTTGAAATGGAGAAGGTTTGGTGTTAGAAATCATGAGTTCTGTTTTAGAAATACTAAGTTTGGGGTGCTGACTAACTAGGCAAGTGGGCTGTGTGTTTATGTGTATGTATATGTATACCCACATTTTTAGTGTAGTAGTGGTTCTGAGTCTTCCTGCTGGGGAGTAGAGAAAGGCTAACTTCTGTTTATCCTTTCCATTTTCTTTCTTTGAATTAGATTTGTATTCTGGATTGGGCAGTGACCTCTGGTATCTCCACTCTGGCCTGGTGTATTCTTTGGCTTCATGGCCAGCTCCTGGCTCTTACAGACCGGATGAAGCAGACCGGAGACCTAAGTGGAGAAAGCCTCCAGAGTGTGACCCTCTGGTTGCTGGCTCTGCCCAGCCTGCCTCATGGAGAGGATGAATTGGCTGAGCAGGCTCGCCTCCCGGGGCCCTGGGCACCGTGTACCTCAAGGGCCCAGTCTGCAGACCCCTGTTATGGCTGACCCTGAGACCTGCCTCATGGTCTTTAAGAATCACTGGTCCCAGGTAGGAGACTAGAGGGCCTGGTCCACTGGCTGCCTGCCTGCCTGTATGCCCTCACCAGTTCATTTGGTCACCTTATTGTCTTTGATTCCTTCCATCTTCTGCCCTGTTTCCCCAGGTGGTGAGAATCCTGGAGCGGCGAGGCCCTTGGGCAGCTCCTGGGGGTGCAGATGATCTCAGTGCTGTGCGCAACCATACTTATCAGATGATGACACTGTTGGTGGAAGATCGTGCAGTCCCCTCGACCCCTCCTGCTCCTGGGCCCTTGCTGGAGTTTGCGCTGCGTGAGGATCTGCTGGCCCGTGTATTGGCATGGCAGCTGCAATGGGATGAGTTTGGAGATGGGGTTGAGGAACGGCGGGCTGAGCAACTGAAACTATTTGAGATGCTAGTAAGCGAAGCTCGCCAGCCACTGTTGCGGCATGGTCCAGTTCGAGAGGCTCTCCTGATCCTGCTGGATGCCTGCGGCCACCCTGTGCCCAGTAGCCCAGCACTGGATGAAGGCCTGGTGCTACTTCTCAGTCAACTCTGTGTGTGTGTGGCCCGGGAGCCTTCATTGCTTGAGTTCTTCCTGCAGCCACCTCCTGAGCCTGGAACTGCCCCCCGCCTTCTTCTCTTTTCTCGCCTTGTCCCCTTCGTCCATCGAGAGGGCACTCTGGGCCAGCAGGCCCGTGATGCCCTACTCCTGCTCATGGCTCTGTCAGCTGGGAGTCCTACTGTGGGCAGCTACATCGCAGATCACTCTTACTTCTGCCCGGTCAGCATCCCCTGATGCTGGGATGGGGGTGGGTGGGTAGAGTATGGTGTGTTGACACTGAACAGTACCTTCCTATTCCGAGATGTGGGAGGCCTACATGCCAGGGATCCCCTCCAGCAAGTAGCTTTCTGGGTTTAAGGGAGTTGAAGTGGGGGTGAAACATGTGCTTAGGTGAATGGAGCCAGGTACTAAAGCTCTTTGTGGACCAATGATTCCAGTGATGTTCTGGCAGATTGGGTAGCTAAATCTGGGGGGCTTCTAAAGTTTGTGGAAATTTTCTATTATCTTTAATTCCATTCCCTCCCTCCCCCTGCCCACTTACCTTTTCTGATAATACAAGGGGATTTCAAAAAGTTAGTGGAAAAATAGAATTAAAAGATAATGGGAATTTTCCACGAATTTTATGGAGCCCCCTCATCTCTCTTCTCCCTACTGGTATCTGAACTCTAGATTAAGAGCTACCTTGTTCCCTTATAAAAAAAATATTGTTTGAGCCTTTGGTAACCTGTCCTTGGTGACGGCCCCTAGGTGCTGGCCACAGGACTGAGTGCGCTATACTCCTCACTGCCCCGAAAGATTGAGGTTCCTGGGGATGACTGGCACTGCCTGCGACGAGAGGACTGGCTGGGAGTGCCAGCTCTTGCTCTCTTCATGAGCTCCCTAGAGTTCTGCAATGCAGTCATTCAGGTAGGACTGGGGTGCCGAGGACATCTGGCCCTGGGTCATCCTGGAGAGATGGGAAGAGCGAGGGTATATTCCCTGGTGTTGTGCTATTGTGTAGGATTGGCCATAGGACACCTCCCTGTATGTACCATTTTAGTCCTTTGCACAGTCCTCCTCCCTCTCTCTTGCACCCCTACAGGTGGCTCACCCGTTGGTGCAGAAGCAGCTAGTTGATTATATCCATAACGGGTTCCTGGTGCCTGTCATGGGCCCTGCCCTGCACAAGGTGAGGATCATGAGTGGCAAGTTAGATGAGGTGCTAGGCTGAGGGCTGGTAACCTCAGTGCTACCATTGTGGGAGGCAGTGGGCTGGGTTGGGGCTTCCTCATTTTTTTCCGCTCTGCTCTTGGTTCTTCCTTAGACTGATTCAGGGGAGATGACCCCTCTGCTCAGTGTATGTGCAGGGAAGCCCTAACTTGGCCGACTTTCCCTTTCCTTCCCGCAGACCTCTGTGGAGGAGATGATTGCCAGTACTGCTTATCTGGAACTTTTCCTGCGGAGCATCTCAGAGCCTGCCTTGCTCCGGACCTTTTTGCGGTTCCTGCTGTTACACCGGCACGACACCCACACCATCCTTGACACTCTCGTTGCCCGTATTGGCTGCAACTCCCGGGTATGACCCCTACCTCTGTCCTGGCTTACCTGGGTGAGCCATCTTCTCTCTCTGACCTTTGTTCTGGACGGGCATTTTTGGCCTTTTTCTTTCGCCTCTGTCTTCAGTGACTTAAAAATTACTGGCATGAAACTTTTAACCCCTTGGGTACAGATTTTAATTCACTTAGCTGCTTTTGTAATGTATGGATCTAGAACACAGTAACCTTCTCTGGATAACTTTGGTTGTTCATCATGATAGATTTCTCCATTGTGCTTTGCTTGTAATTTAGCTTTGGCCTGAGGTTCTCTTCAGCTATTTATGGCTTTGTGGCCTGCTTTGAGTGACTCGAGACTCCCATCTTTAAGTTTTGTGTTTGTTTTGATAGATAATTCAGTGGCTACTGCCATACTTACCTTTCCTCTCCCTTGAATTTACTGCATTTGAGGTTTACGACTTGGGACACTTATCCACCCACCTATTTACCTATAGTCCTTCTGAACTTTTGTCTTGAATGGCCTCTACTGTTTTGCTGATGTTAGGGATATAATGAGTGAGGTAGGTGTGGTTTCTGATTTCAGAGAACTTACTCTTCAGTGGAGGAAGATAAGCAAACTCATTAATCAAATAAAAGGGTGCTTAGGAAATACAGAGTATGTGGTCAAGAAAGACCTTTCGGAGGAAGTAACATTGAGGTCATGAAGGAATTAGCTATTGGACAAGTGGAGGATCTGTGTAGGCAGAGGGAACAACACGTAAAGGACATCACATGGAAGAGTGTAATTTATGTAAGTTAGTAAAAGACTGGTGTCCTGGTGTGGCACTGTAGGATCAGCACTGGACTGCGAATCACAATGTTGGCAGTTCAGATTCACCAGCTACTTCTCAGAAACCCCTTATATGGTTGCTATGAGTCAGATTTGACTTGACTGCACTTAGCAGCAACAGCAACAGTAAAAGACTAGTGTGGCTGGAGGTGTGAGGGACATGGGGAAAGTGGGATGAGAAGAAATTAGATGGAAAATATCCAGATCATGTATGGTCTTGTAGACCATGCTTACAAGTTTGTGTTTTAACCAGTAGAAATGTATCTAAAATAGGATTGAAGAGTTTCCAATTAATAAAAGTCTGGAGACTTTCTAGAAGAATTGTTGTTGCCATTGTGAACTGCCATCAAGTCAGTTCCAACCCGTAACAACCCTGTGTAGGGTTTCTGAGGTGCTAACTGCTGGCCCTGCAGTTTAGACCAACTTTGCAGTCCAGTGCATTAGCCCACAGTGCCTGCCATACCAGGACTCCTTTAGAATAGACCATGACTTTTATCTTAGACTCTGATATCTCTTTTGACTTTGGGACTATGACTATTGTTTTCTTCTTTTATTTTAAATAGTTGAAGGCCCCCGAGTTTTTGTGTTTAAAACGAGAGATATCACTAGGGTTCTGGAAACCTTCTAGGTCAGTCAGGCACCTGAGAGTGGGGTCCCAGGTAAGTGAGGGTCTTGAGTAGCTCTATTTCTTATAAGTGAGTTTTCTGCATGTGAGTTATTGCAGTCTAACTCTGATTAGATTAGTATTTCTAAACCAGCTGTACACTTCAGAATCATCTTTGGAGCTTTGATGATTAACTACAGCAATAACAAACTCACTGCAGCAGTACTAGATCCTAAGCTCTTCTTGGATTTAATGTATTATAATCTCTAGGAGTAGGCCCAGGACACACGTGCTTTTAAAATGTTCCAAAAAGAATTATGGTACATGCTTTGGGTTAACAATTATTAGTGTAAACCAATAGTTTATATTACTTAGTATAGGGTAATATCTTACAAAGATGTCAGAAGAGTCTTATTTCTTGTTTTATTGAAGTTAGGTCATGGGTTTATGTCTGTTTGACTTCAAGGAAAATGTCCTGTTTGTATTTAGAGATAGTTGCTTTTCTTCTTGAGGTTGATTTTTCCCCCACTCCTCTGCTGAGCTCTGCTTTCCTTTTATTTTTTTCTTATCGTAACAGCTTTTCTGTGATTCTCTATTACCCTTGTCCCTCAGCACATAGTTCTGTTATTCTCCTGTTTGCTCCCTAGCCTCAGGAGTCTTCTGCGTTTTTTTGGATACTTCTTCCTGGTTCTTGGAGGGGCCAGATCACTTCTGGTTTCAGGATGCCCATGTTAAACATGCATTGCTTTGCTTTCTGCTATCTAGCTCTTTCAAGCTGAATTCTGCTGGTGTGACTTTTACTGTTGCTTACGTAGCTTATCCTTTGTTTTTGAAGTGAATCATGCTAACAAGCTGGTCTATGTGCCTATCTATACTAGTTTCTTATTGCTGCCCAAGAAATGACTCCAACCTTTGTGGCTAACAACAATACAGATTTATAATCTGTGTTCTGTCAGCCGTAAGTTTAGCATGAGTCTTACTAGCTAAAGTCAAGCGTTGCCAGGGTTGCATTCCTTGCTGGAGGTTCTGGGAGATGATCCATTCATTTGGGTTGGCAGAATTCAGTTCTTGTGGTTTAAGACTGGAATCTCTGTTTCTTTCTGTCTATCAGCTAAGGGTCATTCCTAACTTTTAAAACCAGCAAGTTTCCTTAACTTACGGCCCCTTCTTCTCTCGTGAAAGCTGACACAGTAGGCTGAGTCCCTCTCCTGCTTAATCTCTCTTTTGAGAAAGGCTTTGATACTAAATATTTACGTGAAATGATTGAGCCCACTCCAGTGATCCCCCGATCTCAAACTTCATAACCTTAATCATATCTGTGCAGTCCCTGTTGCTTTGTAACAGAGTCACAGGATCTAGAGAGTAGGATGTGGCCATCTTTAGGGATGTTATTCTGTCTACCACATTGTCTGTGAGTCTGGACTATTTGCATTGCTGTTAAAGTGGTCATTTTGGATAAAACTTCTGAACATCCATGTTGGGGAAACTGCAAACTTGTATCTCATCTCTTTCTCACTATGTGGTTGACCTTTTAATTCTTCCATTTAGCAAATGATGAGCACCTAGTCTATACCAGTAGTACTCCAGAGTCTTGGGATTCTGTGGCAGAATGAGCTCCTCTGCCATCTGCTCACAGAATCATGGCCTGAAACTCTGCCACTAGTCTTTGTTCCTAGCAGCCTGGGTGCCTAGCAGGGATTTGGCAAGTCTGAGGAGCATGTCTGCAGGCTAATGATCTCAGGCCCCTGTGTTGACATCCTTTTGTTAAAACTTCTCTCTTAGCTTTATTAACATCCAAGACTAGAGAGAGGAGTGAGATGGGAGAGGACAAGAACTTGGATCTCAGGAGGAAAGCTCTTTTTCCCTCAGAACGCATGGGTTCTTACATGGCTTTAAAGTGTCTTAAGTAGATTTTATTATTGTCTTAAAGGGAAAATTTAGGATAATAAGATAGTCGTTAAGTGAGGAGTAGGTGTAGTTGTCTTCAGGGAGCTGAAGGTGTCTGACACACTCCTCACAAGAAAGTATGAAGAAAGCAGTATGGGTATTCAGAGGAACTAGGGAAATCTTATTTGTGGTGGTTTTCTTTGCTTAGGCAAAGATGAATAACCCTTTTTCTTTCCTAAAACAAAAGGTTTCCCTGCTAGGGGTCCTTTAGGATAAGCACTGGACTGCTAACTACAAGGTCCATGGTTCAGATCTACTAACTACTCCTTAGAAACCCTACAGGCTCGCTATGAGTTGGAACCAACTTGATGGCACTTAACAGCAACAACAGACCCACCTACTTCTTCCTTGTCCTGTCAACTATCTTTGATTTTTTTTTTTTATCCTACCTTCTGAGCGCTACTAACAATGGAGACATTACTCAGGCTCCTTGTTCCCAGCCACACCCACCCCCCAGCTGTGATTCTTCCAGTTCCCCTCTGGTTTCAAGTTGATAAGCATTCAGTTAGTATGCACTTACAATCCCTGCTGACAAGCCTTCACTTAGTTACCATGTGCTGGTGTCTCTTGTTGGTCTTCTTTGTAGAGTATCTTTTTATAGGTGTTATTGGATAAGCACTAGACTGTAAGGTCGATTTGAACCGCAAGGTGGCAGTTCAAACCCACCAACTGCTCCTCGGAAACCCTATACAGGGTTGCTATGAGTCGGAACCGACTCCACACACTTAACAGCAACAACATTCCATGTAAGTGTTGCCAGAGTGTCTGCTGACAGTTGTGTATGGTCTGTTGAAATACAGAGTCTGACTCATGGTTCCTTCCTGTATGTATGTGAATGAATAGTGTAGTCTTGAACACGAGGATCATGTGGCTATTCATCTCGTTAATGTTTCAGTGACTGTTATGTGCTGTGCTCTGTGCACATTTATTCCTCTAGAAGTGGTCGGGTGAGGCTGGGACTGGGGGCTTCCCATTTAGTGAACAAGCTTAGAGTGTAGAGAGTTCTTACGGTGACTCCCTCCCTCCTCCCCCACCCCCCAGCTCTGCATGGTCTCTCTGAGTCTCTTCAGGACCCTACTGAACCTCAGCTGTGAGGATGTCCTGCTGCAGCTGGTTCTCAGGTACCTGTGGGGGCAGGACTGGGGCTGGCTGACCCTGAACCCTCAGGGCCCTCAGGGCCTTGTTCATTGCTGGGGCTGTGGGCTGTATTGGGGCTGCTCATGTGTTTCCTCCTCGAGCCTGGCCTAGCCATATAGGTCCATTGACCTGGTGTCCTTCCAGGCCCTGCCTTCCTTCCTGATGCACCCTGGGTCCTCTTTCTGCTGTCTTCTGCAGATATCTTGTCCCGTGTAACCATGTGATGTTGAGCCAGAAGCCAGCTGTACGTGATATGGACCTATACGGACGAGCAGCTGACAAGTTTCTCTCCCTAATTCCACGCTGTTGCCGGCACCATGCCCCTAGCCCACCTCGTCCAGAGCATGCCTCGTGGGCACGAGGTGGGCCTTGCAGAGAAGCAGGGAGAAGGGAGGACACTTTGGGTATGGCCTAGGTTCTGGGGAACCCTAGCAAGATGGTGGGGTTAGGGTGAGGGGAAGGAGGTGGTTGTGAGAGGCTATCTGTCTTTGGGGAGGTTGATGAGGGATCTTGTGAAGAGAATCCTTAACCCCTCCAAAGAAATGTGGGGGCAAACTTCTGAGCAGAGCTGTTCTGGTCTTCATTCCAGTTCTGTACGCTTCCTTTTTCCATTGTTTCTTTGGTAGTTGTGACAGGAGGTGAGGAAAAATTAATCTGCAAGGTAGAGAGAGAGTCAGCTGTCGCTATCTGTTCCCATTCTCTGTCTCCTTAAATGCCCTATCCTTCCTGGACCTTTGTCTCTTTGATCCCTCTTAGGTTTTGTTGTTCACTTTGCAGGTCCTGGAAGCCCAAATGTTGATTCCTCTTCTGTGGTAACAGTGCCCCGGCCCTCTACACCATCTCGTCTGGCCCTCTTCTTGAGACAGCAGAGCCTGGGTGGCTCTGAGTCCCCAGGCCCGGCCCCTCGCTCCCCAGGGCTTGCTGCATCCCCAGCCTCCAGTCCTGGCCGACGGCCCAGCCCGACAGAGGAGCCTGGTGAGCTGGAAGACAATTACCTGGAGTATCTGCGTGAGGCACGTCGTGGTGTAGACCGCTGTGTCCGAGCCTGCCGCACCTGGTCTGCCCCCTATGATGGCGAGAGACCCCCTCCGGAGCCCAGTCCTGTTGGCTCCCGGACTAAGAAACGCAGCCTACTGCCTGAGGAAGACAGGGACAATGTGGGGGAAGGGGAAGAGGGAGATTTGGGGAGTGGGGGACTGGGTGGGAGTGCCGAGGAGGGCCCTAGCCACCAGCCTCCTCCCCAACTCAATGGAGTACCAGGACCATGGCCAGAGGGGGCCAAGAAGGTTCGTCGGGTGCCAGAGGAGGGAGCTGGGGAGCTGCTCGAGGGCACCTCCGAGGGTATGGCAGGACTAGAGGGCTTTGGTCAGGAGCTCCGGGAGCTGGAGGTGGCATTGAGCAATGGAGGGACTGTCTCAGAGCTCCCCCTAGAGCCTCCACTACCTCTTGAGGAGGAGGAGGCCTACGAGAGCTTCAGCTGTCCCCCTGAACCCCCTGGCCCCTTCCTCAGCAGCCCTTTGCGGACTCTCAACCAGCTGCCAAGCCAGCCCTTTACTGGTAAGCTCCTTAACCTAGGTCATCATCTTTGTGTAATCTCTGCATGTTCTCAACATGTTTGTGCTGATCCTAAGACTTCTTGGCCCATGTCATTTCTGTGTTGTTGCCTAGCCCCTTGTCCATTCTGCTTGGGTCCCTTCCAGACGTGTATCATGTTATCTTTTTTCTGCCATGCTTGTGCTGATTTGAGTACTGACTTATGTCTGAGCATTGTATGTCCATCCTGTGTGCATGCTCCTCCTCTTCCTCCAGTCTGGCCATTTCCTGGGATTTTGTGATCAGGAGATTCTTGTGTTTGGTGTCTCTTAGTGAATCACAGCAGTATGAGACATATGGAAGACATATGTGCTCTCCTGTGTGAGACACCAGTTCCCACCAGTATATCTGCCTGAGAGTTTGCTCTGGTGTCAGCTCTCCTGTGACCCTAGGACCCACTTCTGGAGTTCTTCCTCCTGTTCTTCCCTGGGCTCCTTCCTCCCTGCTTCTTCAGAGAAAGATCCCATTTCAGGTTTCTCCTGCTCCTCTCTTCCCAACCTTAGTCTTAGACATCATTGGTTGCTATGACTGCTCAGCGAGACTTTCGTAGAGATTTATGATTAGTAGCAAGGATTGAAACAGATAGGATTTAAATGCCTCTTTCAGGGCAAGTAACAGTGTGGCTGTGTGGTCCCCCCCTTAAGTTGCTTAGGATGCACATGGAACTAGACTGGACCTGAGTGGCTGGACTCTTTCTTGGTTTTGCTTGAGAGTGAGCTCTACCTAGTCAATTCAGCCCTTATCCTGCTATCTTTACTTCCCACCCTATACCAGCAACAAACCAAACAATACAGAACTAAAAAGCCAAAACAAAAACTCCCTCTCCCTCTGGAAGGTGTGCTAGGACTGTAGACTTTAGATTAGATGTACCTTGAGTTAGCAACCCTTCTATGACATTGATGTATATGTCACTGCGAACTCAGCAAGTGGTCGTTTTTCACTAGGGTTCTCATCTCTGGATGCATGGCAGATACAAGATGATGGAGGTAACCACCCAGCTTTCAGTTGTGTGTAGTCGGGTTGTCATACCTTGATTGGTACATGTTCTGACGGCCTGGGATATGCCAGCTATCCTGCTTGCACAGCATCAAGGATTGTGCCCTGGAGTCATGCAAACTGTTTCTCACAGATTCTAGAAAATAGACCTCTGCAATTTTGTACCCCCTGCCTGTTTCTTCCTGCTCAGTACCACAAAGTGGTGTTTAAATTTTACCAGAGTCTAGAAGCATTCATTGAAGCTTGTATGCTTTTTCCTCCTGGTAAACTTATTTGTCAGGAACCCTAGTGACTGATTAAATGCTTGGCTGCTAACCAAAAGGGTGACCAACTGCTTCATGGGAAAAAAAGATGGCAGTCTGCTTCTTTAAAGGTTATAACCTTGGAAACCCTTCCGGGCAGTTCTGCTCTGTTTTGGAGGGTGGCTGTGAGCCAGAGTTGACTTAATGGCAAGGGTTTTAGACTTCTTTGAGCTTTACTGATTGCCTCTAGCAATTACCCTACTATACCAGTTGTGGCGCTGGCGCTGTAGGATAAGCGTTGCATTGCTAATCCCTAGATCATCAGGTCAAACCCATCCGCTCCTTGGAAAAGCTATGCAGAACCAACTTGATGGCACTTAACAATTGCCTCTAGCAAGAAAGTTCCAGAAGAAGAAAGGACTAGAAGAGTAAAGTTATGGGGTATCTTAGGAACTTGTTAGAGTTGTTTTTGACCTAAGACGTTATGTGCATATGGAGTGAGAGATGTTCTGGGATCTTTTTCAATACTCTCATCTCTTTTTGACCTTCCTTGTTCTGTCTCAGTTCCTAATGCAGTTCTTAGATACACTCCGTTTCCCTTACCAGTTCCTGATGAGAAGGACTGTAATGGTCCTAGAGTCTTAGTGCTGGTGATCTGGTGCACTTAGAGGTCAGTGCTTTCAGTAGATTCTGCTCATCCTTTCTGCTGTCTTTCCTCCGTCAGAGAGTTTGTCTGGAATCAGTTTTATTTGCTCCTGACTAAACTGTCCTTTTTCTACAGATTATATACCACTTTCTTGGCTCCCAGCTTCTGATGGACAGAGCTGATTTCTTCTCTGGTTCCCTAAATATTTCTCCCCTAGCTTTAAGTTGGTCCACATTGTCACTTTCTTTGTCTCAGCTATACTTGCTCTTGTTCTGACCTGGGTCTAGTGTTATCCCATGTCTTGTATGTAAACTGATTTTTCTTTTTGGGTCTAATCACTTTCTTTGTCTGCTCTTTCTTCTGTTCTTCTTAGGTGAAACTTTTTTTTTTTTTTTTTAACTGAGAACTATTATATAACCTGTATTGAACACTTAAAAAAAAATTAAATCCTGGGCTATATGCTTTATGTTAATGACTAGCTCATCGATCCTTAGTAACTTTATGAGGTAGGTATATTTTCTTGTTTTACCAAGTTGAAAACTGAAGCTTAGAGAGTTTTGGCTTATCAAATAATATAACTACTGAAGGTTAAAGCCAAACTTTGAAACCAGGTCTGACTTAAGAGCCTAGGGGGAGGGCTCTTCGGCGTCTATGTGTGTAAAATTGGTATCTGGACTCTTGTAGATGCATGTGGTGCCTGCCGTCTTATCTTGCCAGCAGGATTGATGTTCATGGGATATCTACACATATTGAGAGGGTCACATAAAAATACATTTCATCTAGTGGGCTCTCTGTTTTTATGGGAGGAATGTGTGCGTATGCACTGTGTTCAGGCCCTGTATCATTGTGCCCATCCCCCAGGCCCCTTCATGGCTGTGCTCTTTGCCAAACTCGAGAACATGCTGCAGAACTCCGTCTATGTCAACTTCCTGCTGACGGGGCTGGTGGCCCAGCTGGCCTGTCACCCCCAGCCCTTGCTCCGCTCTTTCCTGCTCAACACCAACATGGTCTTCCAGCCCAGTGTCAAGTCCCTGCTGCAGGTGTGCGATGCATGCATGCATGGGTGCGTCCAGGCTCCATGGTGGGCCAGGCCCACAGCTGGAGTAGCCCTAGGGGGGCTGGGATTGCCCAGTGGGCTAGAAAGAACTGTCAATCTGGCGCCATCCAGAAGTGTCATAAGTTGTTCTTCTTAGGTGCTGGGCTCTGTGAAGAATAAGATTGAGAGCTTTGCAGCCTCCCAGGAGGACTTCCCAACGCTGCTTTCCAAAGCCAAGAAGTACCTCATTGCCCGTGGCAAATTGGACTGGGCCGAGGGCCCTGCAGCAGGATCTGTCCCTCGCCGCTCCGATGCCCTAGGTGAGGCTTACCCCACCATCCCGCTCCCTACTCCCTAGGTTGCTAATTGCTGTTAAATGCTGTCAAGTTGATTCTGGCCCATGGTGACCCTGTGTAGGGTTTCTGAGGAGCAGCTGATGAGCTTGAACCACCAACTTTGCAGTTCAGTACAACTATACAGTACAGTGCATTAGCCCACAGCACCACACTAGGTCCCCCAGAGCAACTTATTAGCCCAAGTTAATTGAACACTTAATAAGGGTGAAGCCTTGTGCCAGGAACTGGGGAGTAATAGAAACTTTCATCTGGATATTTGTTCTCAAGGTCCTGGTTAGAGAATATAGCATAGCTCTGCCCACTAAGCTAAATTAGTAGTACCATCAAAAATTGTTCTTGGCGTTGGGGACAGGTAAAGGGCATGCTGTTTGGCATGGACCTTTAGAGATGAGTAGGATTTAGATAGGCAACAGAGTGGGAGGTTGTAATCTTTTGTTAGGGAACAGCCTGGATGGACTACTTAGTAATTGGAGTCATTTTGGAAAGTGATGGAATAGCTGTTGGTAATCCTGGAAAGAGTTGACCAGAGCATAAGGTTCTCAGAGTAGAACCTAAGCTGCATAGAAGTTGTGCTGTCTTAGGCAATAAGAAACTATGGGAGATTTTTGTATCCTGGAGCAGCAAGATGAGTATGTTAATTATGTGCTGGCTGAATTCAGTTAGAAGACGATGGAGGCAAGAGGAGTAGTCAGGTGGCACCTACAGTAATGCAGATGTGCCCTATAAGACTTGAATTAGAGTGGTGGAAGTTGAAAGGAAGAATTTCATAAGGTAGAAATGGGAAGAAAGTAAGTATTGGCAAAATTTGTTGAGTGGCTGAAGGAAGAAGAACCAAATATGAAGGGACTTTAAAAAGTTTGTGGGAAAATTCCATTATGTTTTAATTCCATTTTTCTATGACCTTTTTGAAACTCCTTATATGGCCATGAAGTTTATTCACCAGGTATCTGAGTACGTATTCTATATGCTAGGCACTTGGTAGAGAGGATTCAGTGAGATACAAGCCATGGTCTCTGCCTTCAGAGGATTTATAATCTGTAGGATTTATAATTATCACAAATTAGGGTATGTGATAACTGGGGGAGCAAGGTTCCAACCTACCCACTGCCATTAAGTTGATTCTGAGTCATAGTGTCCTTGTAGGACAGAATAGAACTGCTTTGTAGAGTTTCTGATGCTAAGGGAAGCAGATTGCCACATCTTTCTCCCGCAGAACAGCTGGTGGGTTCAAACTGCTGGTCTTTCAGTTAGCAGCCCAGTGCTTAACCCACTGTGCCACAGGTGGATCTAGGGCACCAGTGAAGTCCTGGTATCGTGACGTAGGATAAGAACTAGATCATAAGGTCAGTGGTTCAAACTCACAAACTGCTCCTTGGAAACCCTATACAGGGTTGCTATGAGTTGGAACTGACTCAGTGGCACTTACCAACAACGGCAACAGGGCACTAGTAAGGATTTGGATAGGAAAAGGGCTTGTGGGTTTTGTTTTGTTTTTTTCCTGGCAAGTGAAGAGTAAAGAGAAACTGAACAGAGTTGTGAAGTGTGCAGAAGTTTAGAGAATTGATGTCATCCTTTATTTGGTAATCAAAACTGGAGGTAAAATAATAAGCTGAGAGCAAGAAAACAGAGGTGAGATGGTGGCTTGTGGAGAAAAGTGTACAGGTTGGGAAGAGTACCACACAGCTGTGAGGATTCCATGGACATTTTTTAACATGATCTCTTCCTGGTTTAGTACTTTGAATATCTTTGTTCTCACAGTCTTAGTACTTTGGTCACTGTGAAGGTCCCAGGCAAGTGGTTATGAATCAGGCTGCGAGCATTAAGGTCAGCAGTTCGAAATTACCAGCTGTTCCGCAGGAGAAAGATGAGGCGTTCTGCTCCCGTAAAGATTTACAGCCTCGAAAACCCTGTACAGGGTCGCTATGAGTCAGAACCAACTCCACAGCACACAGCCACCAGCCACCACTAAGCCCATTGATTAGTGCAAGAGATAGAAGAAATTATTGAAGTACAATATGATAAGGTAAGATCAGAAGTTAGTGGAGGTTTTCCAAACAAGTGAGGATAGTAAAACTAGGCTAGGAAAAAGAATTTTTTGAAAACAGGGATAGCACTATTTCTGCAAAGGTAGCTACAGAAGCATGAAAAGTCGTAGGAGGGTTTCAGGGAGAGCAGACAGGTGTTTGTGCAAGAAGTGGGTGGGGTGGAGAATTTTGAGAACACGTTGGAAAGGGTGAATGGAGCCTGCTTTTAAAGGGCTCTGAATGCCATGTTTTATAAATTTTGCATAGCATCTCTCTGGCCAGTATTAAGGGTAAGCAATGGAGGCCATAGAGTGATCTAGAGTCTAGGCCATAGGTAATGGGCATGGATCTGAAGTCAGGAATCTAGGCAAAACATTAGAAGTATAGCCAGTGTATTAAGTGGCTCATTTCAGTCCAAGATGACTTATTTTCTGGCCATGATTAGTGAGTGGTTGACTTGGTGACTGTAGGAGAGGGTCTGCTAGAAGATGAAATGGTAGTATAGGAAAGCAAAACTTAGAGGGACAATGGAGTGTGAAAGAAACAAAAAAGTCACTGAACCATGATTACATGTATAGTTCCTGTGAGTATTGAAGAAGCAGAAGATACGGGCCAAAGGGAAACTAGACAAGTGATAGCTAGACAAGGTGAAGATGGAAGTGGGTGAGTAGTTCTGGAGGGTCATAGAAAGCTTGAATTAAGGGCCTGTTATGGACTGAGAAAAATATATTCTTCTATAGTAGAATACTGATTGGAAAGTGAGGAGTTATAAAAGCATCCTTCACGTTGTTGGGGAATGGAGAAGAAAGTGGTTGGGAAGGAAGTGACTGAAGTGTTTACTGGTTGAAAAGACAGCAGTGTAGGGGTTGGTTAGCTGGATGGGGAGCTGGATAGAGGTAGGAAGGCTGGACAGGCTGGTGTTAGAGTGCTACAGCCCCTTCTCACTCTAGTCTTCAGATCCATCTTGAGGGATGGGACAGGAAATGGTGTCTGAAATTCATTTCTGGCCCATTTGGCCCTTTATTCCATTCTGTTAGAATCCTAGTCAAGAAGTCTATGAACCTGGAGGTTGGGGAATCTCCTTTCCATGGCCAGGGGAGATCCCCTGACCCCAGCACCTCTGTGATACCTGTTTATTCCTAGTAAAGAGCCGGAGACCATCCTTGGGGGAGTTGCTCCTGCGGCACGCACATAGTCCAACCAGGGCCCGCCAGGCAGCACAGATGGTCCTTCAGCCAGGCCGAGATGGAGCAGGACTTGGCCTTGGTGGGGGCTCCCCTGGGACTTCAACTCCAATTTTATTTCCCCGGGGTGTGATCCCTGAGCGACAAGGTGAGGCTCTACGTGTCAAGAATGCTGTCTACTGTGCAGTCATTTTTCCTGAGTTTCTCAAGGAGCTGGCTGCCATCTCCCAGGCCCATGCTGTCACCTCGCCTTTCTTGTTGGATACTTCAGAGGAAGGGTGTGGACTTCCTGTCTCAGGCTTTGAGTCCCTCAATCCTTAACTGTCTTCCATGGACAATCAGGGTCATGGGTGACCTGAGTTGGGGCAGTGTCAAGAGGACTTTTTAATTTATTTCAGAAGAATTGTTTTATGGAGAACTTATTGCAATATGTATAAAAGGAAAACTCGATTCTGTGCTTGTTCTTATTTCTCACCCTTTTGTATGGGGTCAGAGCCTCAGGAAGAGTGTAGGTACCTGGATGGGGAAATGGTCAGGGGTATTTTCTGTCTGATGAGGACACTGATGTCAGGTTTCAAGGTTCCTCTTATGTCTTATGTGAAGAGGAGGGGGCATGAACCTATGGAGAAAAGTGGGGACTCTACCCTCCTGTCAACCCCAAAAGGAAGAAGCAGCATGGGCCCAGATAATTTGGGGGTAACAGCAGCTGATGTTTATTGGGGACCAGTAGCACTATGCCAGATTTTGGGGGTCTTGCCCCCTGCATCTCTCGCCTCAGCCTTAGTCGTCGCTGTCGAACTCCGAGGACAGACCCTGCAGCAGGGGCAGGGACATGGAGTGCCGGTCGGGGTCCCCAGGGTCCCCACCCTGGACTCCTGGTGGGGGGCTGCGGGGGCTGAAGAGCCAGTTTTCTGCCAGGGTTGGGGATAGAGCCACAGCTTGACTCATGCCCTGGTCTTTTGCCCCCCTATTCCCTCCCTCTGGTCCTCTCTGTTGTCCCCACTCCTTACTCCCCACTGACTCCCTTCCTTCCCCTCCCCTCACCAGGGTCCAGTGCATAACGATGGGTGCCCACAACTTTCTGGACCATAGTCCTCGTGTCTTCTCCTTCTCTACCTTGCCCCATCCCTCATTTCCATTTTCCCTAGCAGTACCTGACAGTATCAGCTGCCCCCTCCGGAACGGGTTGCGTCCCTTGTAGGATAATCTGCTGGGTCTGCCCTCTGGCCCTTCCTGGGGAGGTGGTGTGGGGGGTGCTGGTACAGGTGGGGGTACAGCAGCAGCTTCGGGGATATCAGCAGGGACTGATGTGGAGGCCAGAGGTGGAATGGTGCTAAGGTTGGGTCTGATCCAGTTAGCCCCATGGGGTAAAGGGTCCTTGCTCAGGGGCTTCTGTGGTCCCAGTACACCCTTAGGCTGCAGGGAAAACTTGAGGCAGGAGAAGGCAATAGGCAGTGACCGCTGTAACCGGAGCAGCTGGGGCTCACGGGCTGTGGGCAGTAACCCCAGCTGCAGCCAGGAGCAGGAGAAGACCTGGTAGATGACATAGATGCTGTGAGTGCTTCGGAGCCAAGGCAGAGTCTGTTGTAGGCTTACCTGCCCTGGTGGTAGCAGCAGGAAGGCCACCTTCTTGCGAAGTCCACCCAAATGAAGGCGGATCCGGCAGGGCTGTCCATCCAACAGTCTCATCTCTTCATAGGTTATTTCTGCTCTGCCGTTTGGTGAGTATTCTCTAGTACAGTGGGCAAAAGCACCTTCAGACTCCACCTGCTCCAGAAGGCTTGGCAGTGGCCCCACTGGTTGCAGCGCTCGCCGACTCTGGCGACCTGGCAAAGCCAGGCGGGTATGGGCTGGGCGAGACTGTTTCACTAGCACCCCCAATAGATCATAGCAGGCTGCATCTGACAGGAAAGGCACTGCCACTACGCTGGGCCCAAAGCGCTCCTCGATGACCTGCAGATGGCCAGTTTATAGGTCAGGGACTGAGGAAAGGTTTGGAGTGAATTAGTAGTAACTTACTCTAGACAGACCTTTCTGTTGTTCACTGTTAACTCTATCTCCCCAATATGCTCAGATGATTGTGCTTCCTGGCTATCTCCCAGTTCTCTTCTGCAGTAAAACTTTGAATATCAATGTGCCAAGTGCCCCTAGATACAGGGAATAAATAACAGGGTGGCTTTGTTTTTGTCCTAATATAACTTGTCTAGTTAGGGAGACAAAAATTAATTAAAAGAAATGATTAATAGTCTTTGTTCTCTATGGAAAGGGGACCAAAAGATAGTTGCTAAGTGGTAATCTTGGAGTTTTGAAGGAATTATTCACATAGGAGAGTGGTCAATCCAGATGAAGGAGACATGTGAAAACACCTGAGTATAGACATACAAACCAAGAGGGGCACATTCAGGAACACATAATAACATTACTGAAGTGTAGGGTGTGAAGAGGGTGAGGCAGATAGGAACTAGATTATGAAAGGTCTTGTGCAGGTGCTTGTTAAGTGCCGCCGAGTCAATTCCAACTCAGTGACCTTGTATAGGGTTTCTGAGGAGCCACTGGTGGGTTTGAACCACCAACCTTGTGGTTCAGTCTGACCTTGTTCTCAAGTGCTTATCCTACAGTTGCACACCAGAACTCCTTTCATATACTGACTCTGGTGAGGAGGGCAGTGTTAGGTGTTTAAGAAAATGTTGAATAAGAAGACATGAGATAAGGAGAGGTAGAGAGGTCAGTTACAGATTCAAAACTCTATGTAAGAGATGATGAGGACTTCATCTGAAATAATGGGTGAATATGTTGGAGTCCTGGTGTGGCGCTGTGGGTTAATGTGCCAGACTGCAAAGTCGTTTGAATTGCAAGGTCAGTGGTTCAAGCTCACTAGCTGCTCCTCGAAAACCCTATACAGGGTCCCTATGGATTGGAACTGACTCGATGTCACTTCACAACAACAACAACATTAGAGATATTTAGGATGCTATTTAGAACTTGATCGCTGAAGGAGTGTGTGGAAAGAGATCCTCAAGGCTCAATCCTAGGTGATTTTAGGTGGGTGATCTCATTAACCAATAAGCGGCACCCAGAAGTACCTAGGTGTGGAATGTCTATACGTTGTATGAGGGAACCTCAAAATGTTTGTGGGAAAATTTGATTATCTGTTGTATTTTTCCACAAACTTCAGAGCCCCTCGTATTTATAACCCCCTTCCATATACCTGTCCTAACTGGGGATTATGAATAATTTGTTCCTCCAAAGGGGATTTGAGACCTCACCTTTGTAGTACTAGTTCTAAAATGCTTTTAGGTATTGTAATTTTCCTTGATTTTGTCCTTTTTGTCTTGGCCTTTTGGGGTTTGAAAACCCAACTCTGGAAAGTTTGCTTTGCTACCACCTGGGAAGCCCTGTAAGACCCTCTAGTAATTGTACCTAGGTTTTATGGTTTTGACCCATCCAGATATTGTTGGCTGAGATTCTTGGCTTTCTCTTCTGCTGCTGTTGTGTTGGTTCCGACTCAGCGACCCTCTATAGGGTTTCCAAGGAACGGGTGGTGGGTTTAAACCACCAACCTTAAGGTTAGTAGTCCAGTTCTTAGTTTACGGTGCCACACCAGGACTCCTCTGTTCTGCTGTACCTGTACCTCTTAAGTGCTGTCAAGTCGGTTCTGACTCATATTGTTGTTAAATGTCTTTGAGTTGGTTCTGACTCATAGCGACCCTGTATAGGGTTTCCAAGGGTTTGAACTGCCAACCTTGAGGTTAGTCCAGTGCTTATCCTACAGTGACACATAAAATTCTCTCTTTGGACCGTTTTTCTGATTTGAACCCAATGCCTAAAGTGCTGTACTGCCCACCCCCAGCCCCCAAAGCCTATGCTTGTGCACTTACTCATTGCATTGCCCACTTCACTGATTCCTTAGGGCTGTTTTTTTTTTTTTTTTTTTTTTTTTCTGTTACTTAAAGCACTGGTGTAGCACTGTAGGCTATGCACTCAACTGCAAGGTCAGTTTGAACGGCAGGGTTGGCAGTTGAAGCTCACCAACCTCTCCTTGAAAACCTTATAGAGGGTCACTATGAGTCGGAACGACTTGACGGCACTTAACAACAGCAAAGATACTTTGAAGTACCCCCTAGCTTAAGAAGCTGTGTCTAAAATGTGACTAAGCTGAAGTGGCTTGAAGACCAGTCTTTTGTCACCTGGCCAAGAAAATAGATATTTCTTGATCTGTATGAAAGAATCTGGAGTTCTAGTGTGGCACGGTAGCATAAACACTGAACTGCTAACAACAAGGTTGGCGATTGAAACCCATTAGCCATTCCTTAGAAACTCTATACAGGGTTTCGCTTAGTCAAAATGGACTGGACAGCTCTTAACAACAGTGAAAGAGTCTCTCTCCCATTGCTTTGCTTCGGGAAACCAGGAACACATTTCTTTTGTGTGTCTAAGAATAGAGCATTGAATCTCCCAGCTGGATTTCCAGGGGTGAAAGCAGAGCACTATTGGGTTGGGCATTTTTGGATGGAATGCTCTGTCTGTCCCATGAAAACGGAAGCATAGTCACCAAGCATAACCAGAAATTTACCTTTGCTGCGCCTCTCATGCCTAGCCTTTGGTAGGATGGTTATAAATCGGGCTGTTAACCTCAAGGTTAGCAGTTCGAAACTACCAGCCATTCCGCAGAAGAAAGATGAGGCTTTCTGCTCCCATAAAAATTTACAGCCTTGGAAACCCTATGCAGAGTCACTATGAGTTAGCATAATATACCTGGTGCTTGTGATCCAAATTTCTGGTGAAAGAACCCCACCTTAGCTGGAGGCTCTTTTCTAGTATGTTGACATTGATTAGGTCTTCTTACCTTTGATGGTCTAGTGATTATTCTAAATTAGGGTAAGTGAGGAGCTTAGTTCTTTGCTAGGATAGCTGTATACTTGAGACCACTGAGACCACTACCTGCTACCACTGAAATTACTTCGGGGCTCAGTTCTATGAAACTTACACTAACCCTTGAAAATCTAGGTTTCTGTGTGGTGCTGTAGGATAAGCACTGGACTGATAACTGCAAGGTCAGAAGTTCAAATCCACCAGCCACTCCTCAGAAACTCTATGCAGGGTCAATATGAATTGGAACCAACTTGATCACACTTAACAAGAAGGGTGGCCCAAGGGATTCTGGTGTGGTGCCATAGATTAAGCACTGGACTGTTAACCACAAGGCTGATGGTTCAAACCCCCCAGCCACCCCATGGAAATCCTGTACAGGGTCGCTACGAGTTGGAACCAACTTGACAGCACTTAACGAAGAGGATGGCCCAAGAAGATGATGTTGGAAGACTGTCTTTCTGGATGCACCTTGTTTGGTTTGAAGGGGAGCATTTATGGCACATTCTGTTTATCTAAATATCTCTAGTAAACTCACATCAGTTCTAGAGAGGAAACCAGATCCCTTGAAGATGGCCTATCTCTAGGATATGCCACATTCCACTAGTGATTTATCCTGTATTTCTTTTCCATGACTTCCTGAAAATTGCCATTTAAATAAGCTAGGGAGTTTTTCTGAAGCTTAAAGATGATGTAGATTTTTTAAAAAAAGCTTTTATTGTGAATTGAGTCAAAGTTTACAGGGCAGATCATCAATTTTACATTCAACAAATCATATACTTTGTTTCATCACAGTGATTATAATCCCCTCCATGTACCATCAGTTAATAGTATGTCTCTTTATTCATTTTAGCGCTTTTTTTTTTTTCTTAAACACTCAGGCATATATAATAATTTGACACCACCAAAGGGCACATTCTGCCAGTCTGCCTCCTGGCCACCAGCTCTCAGTCCCTCTTTTTCCATGAATCTAGAGTCCTCAGCTGCTTCCTCTCTCCATGTCCCCATCTCTGGTGTCACTGTTTCTCTGGATAAGGTCCTGCATTCCACTTGTGCACTTCTCCCTTGGTGGTTCTAGGGTCCTTTGTTTCTGTACTGCAAGTTTAACTACTCCCGTTTTTGTTACAAAACTTCTACCTTTCCTATTGTAACAGTCTCAATTAGTCATGATAACAATTACTCACTAATGGATTATAAGAATCTTATCCCCATCTCTTTTTACCACACCCATCTAGACAAGATGAAAACTATTCAGTGGGGACTCTATCTTCCCCCCCCGACACTTAAACTAAACTCCCTCTTGAAACCTTGTAAGCCAGTCAGTTTGTGCCTTTATTGCCCCCTCATTTTAGGTAGCCAATGTCTGAGTTGCCCATCCCTATCTACCCTGTATACAGAGGGAATAGCATTGATACTTGATGTGAAGACTCCTTCCCTCTCAGTTGGTATTTTGAGCTTCTCCTCCATGACTATAGGTCAAGTTCATCAAATTGTAGCACGTTACCCTCGTTTCCTTTATCAAAAATTGTTTTCTTTTTTTATCTTCTAGGTGAGTTCTGATTATCAAGCCATTGAGGCTAGGTCAAATGGGTATTATCTGCAAGTTTGGGTGTTCTTGTGCGTTTCCCTTCATATCAGCTGGATGCTTCACTCTCAGCTCTAGCCCTCTGTGACTATGTCCTTGTCCATGGGCTCAGATGTCCCTAGGTCTCACCACACTTTGAACCAATCAGCCCTTTCTCTTCTCTCTCTCATCTCCAGGACAATGGGATTCTATGGAACATGGTTAAACTCAGCCCATTTCTTCATTGCTGCCTTTCCCCCTCTTCCACTCACCAGTAGACCAATGTGGTCGCCAGCAAGCTTGCATGCCTGCTCATGTGTTCCCTTTGAGTTTCAGTCTTAAAGGGGGGTTTGTCCTGAAGAGACTTGATTGCTTGTCTTGATGGCTTCCTGATGAACAATTTGCTTATTCTTTTTTTTTTTTTCCAAATTGATGAATGAAAGCTTTAATTTTTACACTTTAAGGATGATGAAAAACCATAACTTACTAAAAAACAAACAATGACATCTCAAATGAAAAGTATTCTATTTACTCATTAAATGCTAATTAAGTTTTCTGAGACACAACTTGAAAAGATTCAGCATGCACGTTTAAGTACAATGGGTTACAAAACCAAGAATACAAGTTACATGCATCAAGGCTAGATTACAAATTATCACAATCATCAGCATCAGCATCAGCATCATCTTCTCGTTTTCTTTTCAATGCATTTGATGGTTCACTAACAGTATTTTGTGGTGATACCACATTAGTGGCAATAAGAATATTTTTGGACCCAATTAATGATGGATTAATCAGAACATTCTGAACTGTTGATGTTGCTGGAATTGATGCTTTTACAGCAGGCGACTGAGAAGTGGGCATCTGTACGTAAACCTTTACCCTGTAAGGGACACTGGGGTCCCTACTTTAGTTGAAACAGACATGGTTTGTGGAGTTGGTGTGCTTAGTGTGTGAGTACTAGGTCTGCTAGTAACTGAGCCAACACTTAACCGTGGAACTGTTACTCTTCCTACAGAGGCAGATGTCTTTTTTTTCAAGGGTTTAAGTCTAGTTTGGAGCAGTTAAACAATACTTATCAGCTGGCAACCTAGGACCAGAATATGGCTTGATCAATGGCAAAGGGGTTTGATTTCTTTGCCTTGCAATATCTAACAAAAAATCTCTTGGATGAGGAGCGGTAAAAGACTGGTCAGCACGACATTGGATTGCCAATAGCACATCATCTGCATCAACAGTTGCTTTCTTAGCATGGCTTGAATAAATTTTTGCATTGTCTAGAATTGTAGTCATATATCAGAAGGCAAACTGCAACATCTGATTTATAACTCTTGGCTCATATTCCGTAGTCCCCTTCAGGATTTGTGCCATCATCTGTGCGTCTTTTGGCATGCTCTTGGGAGAAGTCATCTTGCCAGACTCCATGATATCCAGTGATCAGACTTCTTTAGCTAAATCTCCCTCTTTAATGTATTTCAGTCTTGATCTTGATGCAAGTTCTTTGCCTAGTGTGTTTTTTCCAACGCCTGGTGTACCCTGAGTAAGATGTTCGGCTGCAACATGGGCCTCCCAATTTGCTTATTCTTGTAGTAGCCAATCATACTGCCATTTTGTTTTTGTTTCCTGATGATCTTTCTTTGAAGATGTATCTATCATCTGTCACTCTAGCTGTTTCAGGTGGGTCTGCTTGTCCTTTCTAGTGGGACTGTGCCACCTCAGAAGGTTCTGGATGGGGTTCAGGATTCCAACTAAGGTCCTATATGGTATAGATTTTAATAGTTAAAATCCTACTTACTTTCTTCCCAATTCTGGTTGATCTAATCCAGAACCAACCGTCAGTGTTGAAACCAGTTATTTTAATATTTGGGACAATCTTGGCTTTCCTGTTTCTGCTTCCCTGGGGAAACTGGCCTTTGCAGCTAACCCATTTGGAATGGAAGCTACATGCCATTAAGGTTGTTTTCAATTTGGTAAGCATTGCTTTAAGATGGTTGTGCTAAGCTTTGTGGGCTTTAGATTCACAACTTTAAATCACATAGCCAGAACCTGGTCCCTAAATTCTCCAACCTAAGAAATTTGGAGCCTGCAACTGACAAAGTGATTTGATGGGATATGTTGGACTTTTACAACCCAGATACTCTTGAGAGCTCCCTTCTCCATGAAATGTACATATTTGACTTTATGGTTGTTAAGTGCTATTGAGTAGGTTCTGATTCATAACAACTCAGTACAGGTTTTCCAAGGAATGACTGGTAGGTTTGAACTACTAACCTTTCATTTAGCAGTGCTTATCCTACAGCACCACACCAGATTTCTTATTCTTTGAAAGTTAAGGCAGAGTGAATATCTGAAGAGGTTGAGGATGAAGGCCAGGCTCTTTAAGACATTTAAAGGGACTTTTACGATTAGCCCCTATATCTTTTCAGCCACATTTTCACCTTTGAACTCTACTCTAGCAGATTACTCGCAGTTCACAAGGTCACTGTTTCCTTTTTCCTCTCTTGGCTTTTATACATGCTCTACCTTTAAATAGTACATTGTTCACTCACCCTCCCTCTGCTTAGTGATCAGGTATTTATTTAAAAAGCACCTTTTATGTGTCTTCCCTTCTCTCTGTGAATAATTCCTACTTGGCTAGTTAGGATGTGACTCTCTTCAAGAAGCCTTGCTAATGATATAAGCCCTACTCTAGATTTAGCCCCTCTCTTCTTTGGTCTCATAGCCCCCTTATTTACACACCTTATCTTTTATAAGGGTCCATGTAGCATCAGCTTCATCCAGTGTCAGCAGGTGGGGGGTACCAACCAACATGGTGTAGTTTGGGGTTTGGGAGGGGTTGGGCAGGGCGGTGGCTGCTGCAGGAACCCCAAGCTACCTAGGGAGCTGAGGCCCCAGGCCTTGGACTCTAACCTACAACAGTGTGAGGTCATAGAGGTCTTTCTAGGCACTGAGGCCTTGGGTAGGGAGAAGCCAGTCACTTTCCTAACCTCACTGCCCCCACAGCTTGAGTCCATCCTCTTGACTTACCTATCCATTCCATTGCTTAAAGGGAGGGAATGCAGGTAGGTGGTAGAATTCCTTTGCATATATGTGTGTGTAATTTTTGCTCTGAATTCTTCAAGAATAGATCAGGCCTCACCTCCTTTCAACAGTTGCCCCGAAGAGATTTTCTATCTTGTCAGCTGCAGATTCCTTTATGATGTTGGATTAGGGTTTTGAAGGACTCCCGAAGAATTATAACTCAGGACTTATATAGAAAACCTAGCAGTGGTTCTCAACCTTGGCTGCACTTTAGAATTGCTTGGGAGCTTTAAAAATCATTGATGCCTGGGTCCCACCCCCAGAGTTTCTGACTTAATTGATCTGGGTATGCCTGGGCATCAGGATTTATAAAAGCTCCCCAGGAAACTCTAATGTGTAGCTTGGGTTGAAACCCATTATTAATGGGTGAGTTATAATTACAGTGAAAGCCAGGTGGTGTGTAGGGGGTTGTCATGCAAAGCAGTGACAATTTGGAGGCTAAGAATCTAATTGGGATAGTGTTGCCTTAGTAACTAGAGGGAGCTTTCAGGAAGTCAGAATTACACAGGTATATTTGAGGAATATTTCCTTCATGCTTTCTGTCCTAGGCTGTGTAAGGAGCGACTCTCCAGCCAGCTCTCACTCCAGCCATGATCTGTGTAATCTCCCCTTGTGAGTCTTTCCGGAGATCTCAACCTGGTGTTTTTCTGGAGAAGAAGATTGGTTCTTCTCTGGGAAAGAACCACTCTAGAGAGCCTTTCCAGTAGCTTCTCTCCCATTCCCCAGATCCCTTTGGAGAATCTCCTGTGTGCTGAGGGACAACTCATGTGTGCATCTTTCCCTAGTGCAGACCTCTTGCATGCATCCTTCTCTAGCTTAAAATATAGAGCTATCCCACATCATTGGCAGTAGTCTGAGATGACTGATGTGGATGGAGTATAGAGCACACAGGGAAGGCTCTTACAATAGTGAAAGTTGGGTTGTCAAGATGTGGCTGGATTGCCTCAGTTCCCAGGAAGGCAGGTCTCGCTAGACAGAGCCAGTAATGTGGGTGCCTAGTCTTCGAGCAAATGTTCTACAGTGGATATGGCTCTGTATCCGAGAGAAAAATTAATCCTATCAAGTACTCATTGAGCTCTTGTGTACTTGGGGCTATGTCAAATACTCTGACTACTTAATTTTAGCTGCTTTTTATAGTGATCTTTTAAAGTATGTTCTTCTGTTGCTCCATTTTAAATGTGAAGAGACTGAACCTCACAGAGGTTCAATAAGTAGTCTGAGGCCATACAGTGAGTTAGTGGATGGTATGAGATTCAAATCCAAGTTGGTCTGATTTCAACTTGAACAATTAAACAGTAACTCCTTTGAGGGAAGGGAGAAAACATGTTCCTTCTACTCACTCACCTTAGGAAGCTCAGAGTGGTATAATAAAGGGAAAGGGACAGGGTGAGAGGAGCCACAATGAACCACATCTGATCTAGAAAACCCAAGTTTCTTGTTAACACAAGGGGAATCAAATCCCTTCCTTCTGTTGCCCTGTTATCTCATTTTATATTATGGTTGACCATAAGAGACCATCTGGTGTAGTATGAGAGAGTCTTCAAAAAGTTCAGGAAGAAAATGCATATTATGAAAACATTGCATGAATTTCAAATATTTTTTGCACCCAAATAAACTTGTATTAACTTGTTATAATATGTCTGAACAGGATCTAGTTTGAGGTAATAAGAAGGATAAGACATTAGCTTGAAAAGAGCCTCTATCAGAGCAACGTGGATTCAGCTAAAATTGAAACAAGAGCAGACATCAAATTTATGGCAAAGCTTGAGTGAAAGAATGGTGACATTATCGATGCTTTATAAGAAACTTATGGGACAATGCCTCAAAGAAATCAGCAGTTTGGAATGGATAACTCATTTTAAGAAGGGACCAGGCTATGTTAAAGATGAATCTTGCAACGGGAAATCATCCAAATCATTTTGCTAGGAAATAATTTTGTTAATGCCTAATTAAAAATGACTGGCAATTAACAGGAAAACAATAGCCAACACCATAGGTATCTTAATTTGTACCACTTACACTATTTTGACTGAAAAAGTTGAGAAAACTTTCTGCTTAGCGGATGCCAAAACTGTATGCTCTGATCAAATACAGGCAAGAGCTAAGGTTTCAATGGAAATTTTAAACCAATGGGATCAAGATCCTGAAGGTTTTTTTTCTCCCTTTAAGAACTGTTTCAGGAGATGAAACATGGCCTTGCCAGAATGATCCTGAAAAGGAAGCACGATCAAAGCAATGGCTATCCAGAAGTGGAAGTGGTCCAATCAAAGGAAAAGTAGACCAATCAGTCAAGAGCTGAGGTCATGGCAGCAGTATTTTGGATGCTCAAGATATTTTGCTTGTTGGCTTTCTAGAGGGCCAAATAATGGTAACGTCTGCTCATTACGAGAGTGTCTTGAGGAAGTTAGCCAAACCTTTAGCAGAAAAACTCCTGGGAAAGCTTCACTAGAGAATCCTTCTCCACCATGACAATGCTCCTGTTCATTTCTCTCAACAAAAAAAAAGCAATACTTTGAGAGTTTTGGTGGGAAATCATTAGACATCTATTTTACAGCCCTGATTTGGTTCCTGACTTTTTTCATTTTCTAATCCTTAAAAATCTTTAATGGGCACAAATTTTTCTTCATTAATAATGTAAACAAGACTGCATTGATGTGATGACATTTCCAGGACCCCATTTTTCTTTAGGGATGGATGAATGATTGATGTCCTCACTTACAAAAGTGTCTCCACCTTGATGGCGCTTATATTGAGAAAAAAAAAAAAGTTTATATTTAAAATTTTATCTGTTAAGTTCATTTTTCCACAAAATTTTTGAAGACCCTTAATATATATGGGAAGGAGCTCTAGTAGCACGGTGGATTATGAGCTGGGCTGTTAACTGCAAGGTCAACAGTTTAAACATACCAGCTCTTCCACAGGAGAAAGATTACGCTTTCTGCTCCCATAAAGATTTGCAGTCTCAGAAATCTTATACAGGGCCGCTATGTGCCAGAACCGACTCCATGGCCCATAACCACCACCAATATATATGGTGCAAAGTCGGTTTGAACTGTAAGGTTGGTGGCTCAAGCTTATCAGCCACTCCTCGGAAACCCTATATAGGGTTGCTTTGGGTCACAGCCAACTCGACAGCACTTAATAAGAACAACAATAATATATATGGGGAGTCCTGGTGTGGTACTGTAGGATAAGCATTCAACTATAAGTTTGGTTTGAACTGCAAGGTCAGCAGTTCAATAGTTGCTCCTCGTAAACACTATACAGGGTTGCTATGGGTCAGAACCAACTCAATGGCATTTAACAACAGAAACATATATGGAGCCTTCAAATATATCTTGTGGAGGTGGTGAGTAAGTGCTCCTCAGCAACCCTGTGTAGGGTTTCTGAGGAGCAGCTGGTGAGCTTGAACCATTTACGTTATGGTTTAAATGACCTTGCAGTCCAGCACATTGACCCACAGCGTTACACCAGGACTCAAATATATGTTGTTGTTAAGTGCCTTTGAGTCAGTTCTGACCCATAGTGACCCTGTATAGGGTTTCTAAGGAGTCGCTGGTGAGTTGAACTGCCAACCTTGCAGTTCAAAGGACTTTGCAGTCCAGCGCATTAACCCACAGCATTAGAGACTTTCAAAAAGTTTGTGGAAAAATGAAACTTAAAAAAAAAGAGGATTTTTTTCCACTAACTTTGAAGCTTCCTTATATTGGATGCAGGCCACCCTAATATATATGAAGGAGTCCTGGGGTGGTGGTATAGGATAAGCACTGAACTATTAACTACCAAGTCAACAATTCAAAGCTACCAGTCACTCCTTGGAAACCTTTTACAGAGGTCGCTATGAGTCAGAACCGACTTGACAGTACTTAATGACAGTAGTGTATATGAATGTTCCTGCAAAGCTCACTCTTAATCCTGTATCCTACTTGCCATCCTCTGAACTCCGATTTTTGGGATGTGAGCTGGCAGTCTGCCATCTGAACTGCAGATTTTGGAACTCACCAGTTCCTGCAATCACAGGAGTCAGAAGTTTAGCTTGATGCCTGACTCATGGGTTTAGGACTTGTCTCCCTCCACAGCCATGTGGACCATTTCCTTGAGATAAATCGCATACGATCTATTGGTTTTCTTCCTGTAGAGAAGCCGGACTAAGACATTTTGATCCAGTTGTTGTTGTTGTTGTTGTCAGGTGCCATTGAGTCGGAACCGACTCATAGCGACCCCATGCACAGCAGAACGAAACAATGTTTGATCCTGGGCCAACC
>NW_006408658.1:2875966-2876784 GCF_000296735.1 Chrysochloris asiatica
TCACCAGTAATGAGCAATACATCTTGATTGCATGTTTGATCGATTTCAGACTGAAGAAGTTGGTAGAATTCTTCTAAACAAAATCTTAAGAATGAGTTTTCTGAGTTGGTTCTTATATCTGGCTAGACCTAAATATACTAATGACTCTAATTCTAGTACATAGTGGTTACGAATCGGGCTGCTAACCGCAAGGTCAGCAGTTCGAAACTACCAGCTGTTCCATGGGAGAAAGTTGAGGCATTCTGCTCCCGTAAAGATTTACAGCCGCGGAAACACAAAACCCAGTACAGGGTCACTATGAGTTGGAACAGACTCCACCTCACACAGCCACTACCACCACTAATACTAGTAAGGAAGGGGGCACTGTTAATTCACAGCATAAGGTGGCAGTAGAAATATGTTAAGTATCACCACCATTGAATCAACTATTTGTAAGAAACAAGAGTCTATATTTGATGCCTTTCAGCACTTTTGTCAACTTGAGAAGTATAGGGAGAGTGATTGTTTGGTCCTGCTTTTGCTAGGCAAAATGGTGAAAGAAAAATAAAGCTTCAGAGTCACAGCTCAAACACCACATAAAGACCTAAAAGTTGCCCCTTGTGTCCTGAAAGAATGAATGCCTTATTTCTTGTACTAACAGTTGATATTGCTGGAAATGAAACCTAGAGTCTTATCACCAGAGTGGCTGAATTACAATGCTAAATGAATTCCCAACCTCTAATGGTTGTTGGTGTTGTCAGGTGCCATCGAGTCGGAACCGACTCATAGCGACCCCATGCACAGCAGAACGAAACAATGTTCGATCCTGGGCCAACCTC
>NW_006408658.1:2877576-2913339 GCF_000296735.1 Chrysochloris asiatica
GTGAAAGAATACAACCCTGTCTCACACCTTTCCCAATTTTAAAACATTCCCAATTTTAAAACCTCTAATGGAGTCCTATGGAATCCTGGTGTGGCGCTGCAGAATGATGCACTGGACTGCAAGGTCAGTTTGAACTGCAAGGTTGGCAGTTCAAATCCACCAACCACTCCTTGGAAACCCTATATAGGCTCGCTATGAATCAGAACTGACTTGAAAGCACTTAACAGCAACAACAATGGAGTCCTGGTGTGATGTTGTAGGATAAAGCACTTAACTGCAAGGTCGGTTTAAACCAAAAATGTTGGTAGTCCAAACTCACTAGCCACTCCTGGGAAATCCTATACAGGCTTGCTATGAGTTGGAACCAACTCGATAGCACTTAACAACAGTGACAATGATGTCCTGGTGTGGTGCTGTGGGATACAGCACTGCACCACAGGTTGTTTTGAACCACAAGGTTGGCAGTTCAAACTCACCAGCCACTCCTCAGAATCCCTATACAGGGTCACTATGAGTCAGAGCTGACTCAATGGCACTTAACAGCAACAACAACAATGATGTCTGAAGTGAGTGCTGTGGCTTTGTAGGGTACTTAAGTACTGGACTGCTAACCACAAGGTCAGTGGTTCGAATCCACCAGCTGCTCCACAGGAAAAAGATGCGGTTTTCTGCTACTGCAAAAATTTACATCCTTGGAAACCCTGTACAGCATTGCTATGAGTCAAAATCAACTCCATGACACAAGAACAGCAATGGCGCCTGAAGTGAAAGTGAGAGCAATGACTAGGGAGAAATTGGGCCATGTGAAGGGAGCTGTGATTGGTATTTTATGGAAACCAGATTTGACAGTGGAACTACCCTGATTGAATTAAGACACTTAACTACAATGGGCCTAGTTGGGCTCTGTAGTGGTAGGAGCCAATTGACAGCATTTAACAAAGACAAGGTGGGTGTAGTTGCCATAACAGACAGCTGACGAGAGTAAATCTGACTTGTATGTACTTAATGGCATTGGCTATTTAAGCATTGTGTTCCTAGGAGTGAAATGAACAGGAAACTGCTAAATATTTACTTGATCTGTATAAGCAGAAAAATGCTAGGTCAAGCAGATGGCAGTTTTAACTTGAATCACCTGAATAGTCACGGTCCCTTAGTCAATTTCCTGTGTAAGTCCCTTAGACTTGCACCTGTGTAAAGTCACATAGCTTCTTGAATGAAGGTTAGGCTGGGTTTCCTTGAGGAAGGACACCACTACTCTGCCAAAATTTGTACATGCAGTCCCAGGGTTACAGACACCTTGTACTTGCCCTTCATTGTTTGGTAAATTTATCCTCACTTTGAAAAGATTGAATCAACCTCTACTCGAAACTAATCCCTTATCATCTTCACTTGGTGCACGTGCTTCTTTTAGATTATTGAAATAGCTTCAAACCTTGTCATGCACTAAACCGAAAAAAATCCCTGGCATCAAGATGATTCCAACTTGCGGTATCCATGTAGAATAGATTAGAATTGCCACATAGAATTTACAATGTTGTAAATCTTTACAGAAACAGACTGCCATGTCACATGTTTCTTCAGCGGTATCACGGCTTATGGGTTCAAACTGCTAAGCTTTGGGTTAGCAGCTGGATGCTGTAACTGCTGTGCCACCAACGCTCCCTTTTACACTGAACTGCCCAAAATCTACTGCCATGGAACTGATTCTGACTCAACACCCTTATTTATATAGGGTTCCCCGGACTAAATCTTTACAAAAGCAGCCTCCCCATAGAGTTGATTATGTTATATTAGATCTCATCATGGGGGATAACTGCATCTCAGCTGCCAAAACACGTGAGAAGCCTGGCCCAGCCAACACACAAACCTTAAGTATCACACACATTTCTTGATTTTAAACTATGTAGTATCCTCTTTTGTTCAAACAACTGGTCTGTGTTTAGGGTCCACATGAACACAATGAAATGGTCTAGAATTTCCATTCTTTGCAATGTACTGCATAATCTTTTATGATCCATACAGTTGAATGCCTTTACATAGTCAATAAAATACAGGTAACCATCTTTCTGGTATTCTGTTTTCAGCCAAGATCCATCTGATATCAGCAATGATATCCCTTGTTCTATGTCATCTTCTGGAGTCCTGGTGTGGCTCTATGGGTTAATGCGCCAGACTGCAAAGCCATTTGAACTGCAAGGTTGGGGGTTCAAGCTCACCAGCTGCTCCTGGGTAACCCTATACAGGGTTGCTATGTGTCAGAATCAACTCAACGGCACTTAACAACCACATGTCATCTGAATTTGGCTTAAATTTCAGGCAGTTCCCTGTTGATGGTCTACTGTAACTGTTTTTGAATTATTTTTAGCAAAACATTACTTGTGTGTGATTAGTGTTGTTAAGTGCTGTCAAGTCAATTCTGACCCATAGCAACCTTGTATAGGGTTTCCCAGGAGTGGCCGGTGAACCACCAACCTTGCAGTTCAAACTGACCTTACAGTCCAGTGCATTATCCTGCAGTGCCGCACCAGGACTCCAATGTTAATGATATTACTTAATAACTTCTGCATTCTGGTGGGTAGTCTTTCTTTGGAATGGACACAAATATGGATCTCTTTCAGTTGGTTGGCTAGGTAGCTGTCTTCTAAATTTCTTAGCATAGATGAGTGAGTGCTCCCAGCATTGCATCTATTTCATCAATTCCTGGAGAATTGTTGTCACCAATGTCTTCAGTGCAGTTTAGACTTCTTCCTTTAGAACCATCGAGTCTTTCTTTGTTTTTAAAAAAGTTTTTGTTGTGAATTGAGTGATAGTTTACATAGGAGAACATCGATTTTACTCTCATCCTATCGTATTTCGTTTCATTGCAATGATTACAATCCCTTCAATGCCTCATCATTCAACAGTATTTGCTTCTATTCCCTTTGATTTATTTTTAGATGTACACAAAAACACTCAGGAATGTATAATGATTTAAACAACCAAAGGGCACATTCTGCAGGCTTGCCTCCTGGCCGCCAATAAACAGTCTTTCTCTTTCCATGAGTCGAGTTCTCAGCTGCTCTAGCTATCCATGTCCTCATCTCTAGTACCATCGATTCTCTATCATCTGTTACCTTTTGAAATTGTTGAATGTTCACCTATACTTTTTGTTACAGGGTTTCTGTGTTGTTCAATATTTTGCCCAAAGAATCCTGCAATATTGTAACTCAAGGCTTGAATGTTTTTTCTTTGGGTATGCTACTTTGTCGTATTTACCAAGTAACTTAAAAACTGCTAAAATTGAGTGGGGTGCTGAACAAGAGAAGGCCCTGCAACCAAGTTCAGGCTGCTGTACAAGCCAAGCTACTCTTCCACTTGGGCCACATGATCCAGTTGATCCATTGGCTTTTAAATTGTCAGTGGCATATAGAGATGTTTTTTGTATCTTTGGCAGACCTGTATTCTTATTCACAGCTCAGACCCTTAGGATTTTGGAGCAAAGCTCCGACATTTGACTTGTTACTGGGCCTTTAGTAGAGACTGAATGCTTAACCATGGACCACAAAGTCACTATGAAGCTTGAGTTGCCCATCATGAACTAGGAATTGTCCACAGTCATAAAGCTGGGCATATACGCTGACATTGAATGGAACTGAATGAGACATTGGGATTGACTAGAATTTTATGGCACAAGTAAGTTGACTGAGGAAGTGGTCCAAATACCCCTGGTTTCCACTCCTGTAGCGTTACCTGCCTTCTCCCTGTCTTCACTTACGACCTCATGGGGAGTTCTTTCTGATCAGTTGACTGAGGAAAATAAAACTCAGTCTGATTTCTAGATATTTCTCTGTGATATGTAGGAATCATTTGGAAGTGGAAAGTGGCAGCACTGCTGTCCCTATTGTGAGCTCTTTGAAGGACAGTGGACAAGGGAAATCCAGTAGACAGGACTTTGAGTAGTGCAACTGGTTGTCCATTTTTCTTGGAAGAAGAGATGGTCAGATATGCAATTGTATACTGATTCATTGACTCTGGCCAGTGACTTGGCTGGATGGTCAGGGGCTTGGAGGAACATGATTGGAAAATTGGTGACAAGGGGGTATGAAGAAGGAGCATGTGGACAGATCTCTTTGAATGGGCCAAAAAAGCCAAGATGTTTTTGTCTCATGTGCAATATTCATCAAAAGGTGACCTCAGCAAAGGAGGATTTTCATAATCAATTGGATAGGATCATGTAGTCCATCATCTGTGGAAATCAGTCATCTTCTTTCTCTAGCCTCACTTGACATTACTTAATGGACTCATGAACAAAGTGACCACTGTGTCAGGGATGGGGGTTATACATGGGCTCAGCAACATGGACCTTTCACTTGCCAAGGCCAACTTGGCTATAACTACTGCTGAGTGCCAATATCCTAACAGCAGAGACCAACAATGTGTCCCTGACATGCACCATTCCTCAGGGTGATCACCAGTAGTAGCCTGGTGGCAGATTGATTACACTGGACCATCTCCATCACAGAATGAGCAGTGTTTTGTTCCTACTGGACTATCACTTAACTCTGGGTATGGATTTGCCTTCCCTGATGCAGTGCTCTGCAAAACTACCATTTGTGGACTTAAGAGTGCCTTATTCACCATCATGGTATACTACACAGCATCCCTTCAGATCAAGGGACTCACAGTAAGTAAAGTGTGACAAATGAGCATCCTTCACTTTCTGTGAGTCCTTTGCAATTCACTTGCAGAGGAATTCCCTGGTCTTATCATGTTCCTCATCATCCTATATCAGCTGGCTTGATAGAGTGATGGAATGGCCTTCTAAATATACAATAATGGCACCAGCTAGGTGGTAGTACCTTACTTGGTTGAGGCAATGTTTTCCAGGAGGCTGTATATGCTTGAAATCATTTGACCAATATATGGTGCTAGTTTTCCATAGCCAGGATTTGAGGATCCAGGAACCAAGGGGTAGAAATGGGAGTGGTCTCAACCCTCTCATTGTTCAGGGATCAAGTGTAATGTAATCATGTTCCATTTTGTGATCTAATGAGAGCAGCCCATCAGTTTCCTTGAGGGTGTAGCCTGCTTACTCTCTCTTGATCCTGTGTCTGACTCCCCATCCTCTGACCTCCAGTCTGTAGGCTGTGAACTAGTAGTTTGCTGTATGACCTGCAGATTTTGAGATTCACGTTCCTGCAATCCTATAAAACAGCAGCCTGATGTATCACCTGTCAGTTTTGGGTTTATCAGCCTGTATCAGAAGAAGCCTTTAGCCAAATCCTCATGGATTTGGGACTTTCCAGCTTCTATAACTGTATGAACTATTTCCTTGAAATAAATCTCTCTGTAGATATTAATTAATGTGCACTGCCCTGGTTTTGCTCCTCTAGAGAAGCCAGCCTAAGACAAACTGGATCATTTATAGGAACAGAAGTTTATTGTTTCACAGTCTGGAGACTGAGTCTGAGATTAGGGTATGTTGATTCTTTCTGAGGTTTTAAGGGAGAAACTGTTACATGCCTCTCTTCCCATCTTCTGGTAGCTCCAGGCATCCTTGACTAGCAGGTGCAATGCCAATGATGTCTTTCCTCTGTCATTTTTTATATGGATCTTATTTTATAAGGAATATTGATTATTGGGTTAGGACCCACCCTACTCTGATATGACTTCCATGTAAGTGATAACCTTTTCTAAGACCTTGTTTCCAAACAAGGAGATGTTCAGTGGCACCAGAGGTTACAACTTCAAAATATCTCTTTGATGGACACAGTTTAATCCAGATCAGCACTCAATTCCCTCCAGAAGGAAATTCTGATTGAGGTTGTTGTTGTTGAGTGCTGTCCAGTCGGCTCCAACTGAAGCGACCCTGTATAGGGTTTCTGAGGAGCAGCTGGTGAGTTTGAACTGCTGACCTTGAGGTTCAAAGTCCAGTGCTGATCCACAGCGCCACAGCAGTAGCTATAGATAAACAGATACATGTATACATACAACTTAAGGACGATGGATACAGATCTAGGACAAAACTAACAGATGCAGAGGTGCAGCGACAAGGAGAGTGACTGATAAAACAAGCAGGGAGTGATGCGCATCCAGATCCAGGGTCGGGATTCTTGGTTGAGAAGAGGATAGGTAAGCTAGGTGCAGGATGGTGGGCTCTTGGCAATATCGGATGCGGAAGTTCTGATGAACTCTTCCTCAGCCAGCAGTTAGTCCTGCCCACACTCTCTGCTTCTCTTGCTGTCTGAGTCCTGTGAATCTCCAGGCTTCTTAAATTCCACACTGCCCTGTCCTGACAGCAAATACATTTTTCTTTTCTTTTGTTTATAAAGTTACTAAAAGAAAAATTGACAAATGAGTTCTGGATGGAATTGGTGAACACAAGGTCTGGGCTGTTTGGGCCATAAATTACTTTTGGAGTTTGCCTCCTGTGTGGCATGTTCTGGGGTCTCCCTGGGAGAGAGGCACAGGTCTTCTGCAGTTTATTTTCAGAGTGGTGGGTGGGGAGCATGAAGGGGGAAAACAGAAAGGGGTCTGTTGAGATATCGTGAGGTGCTCCATCAGAACATATAGGACAGTATAGAATAGTGTTGACAACAGCTAATATTTTAAAGTTATAAAGAGCCTTAACAAGTTTCTTCACTTTTCTCCTACTAACGGGAAAATCATACACGTCTTCAATCCCTACTTAAAACCTTTAGAGGCAGACATTTTTGGAATTCAATTTTTTTCCAAGTTTTAGAAAGGAATAAAATGCATATCTCATATATTAAAGAATAGTTCAGTGGTATTCAGGGTAGTGCCCTATAATCAAACACATCAACATTTTTGTAGCTAAATTAAGAATAATCACACTGAGCTCAATAACGCTTATAAGATGAACCCTAGTGGTGCAGTGGGTTAAGCATGGGTTGCTAACCACGTAGTGGGTGATTTGAACCCACCGAGTGCTCTGTGGGAGAGAGATGAGGTAGACAGCTTTGGAAATCCTATGCAGCATTTCTACTCTGCCCTAGAGGATCTCTGTGAGTTGGAATTGCCTCAGTGGCATTGGGTTGAGTTTGGTTTTATAAATAGAATTGTTGTTGTTGTTGTTGTTAAGTGCCGTAGAGTCAGTTCCGACCCATAGCGACCCTGTATAGGATTTCCGAGGAGCAGCTGGTGAGCTTGAACCACTGACCTTGCAGTTCAAACGGCTTTGCAGTCTGGCGCATTAACCCATAGTGCCACACCAGGACTCTGTGTAGGTTCAAATCAGGTTTTGGATTAAATTTATTGTTTCTTCAGAGGCTTTTTATTTTGGAATTATAGATAAGGATGTGAGTTTCTAATTCTCAGGTGTTGTGATGAATGAGTGCTGAAAACAACCTGTGATAAGTATATATACGATCTCAATTCAAAACAAAATATACATGGCCCAGGTGGTGGATTTTTGGTTTGACGGAAGAAAGTTCTTATAACAGACAACGTCCAGATATGGAATCTGCTGCTTTGGTGGAGCTGTGAACAGCCAGGGGATGAAGATACTGTAGGAGAGAGGCTTCCTGTGTTGGGAAAGTAAGAACATTTACTGCTTATGAACATTGGTTGCTTGTGATTTTCCTGTTCATGTACCAGAGGGAAGGGCAAAAAGTGGTGTGTGTGTGTTTGTGTGTCAGAGTTGTCACACATTTCTTTATAACATATTCCTTTGTAATAACATTGTAACAAACATCTTCCTGCATACAGCTTTGTTCACATCTCTGTTTTCTCAGGATAAATTTATTAAAGGGAAATCACTAGGAGAGGATTATGTACATTTTAGAGACTCGATAACACATCATGACTAGAATTTTGTCACAATTATTCATAAATATCATTGCCTGCTGGACTTTTTCAGTCTGAACTTCATGAGAAAAAAATTAGTCTTTAGAATGATTGACCCCACACGTGCCTCAGTTTGAGAGAAACTATAGATTTACTCCTCATTTACTTGGCTTCAATTCACTTCCAGAAATCTCTGAGAGCATTTGGATTATCTCTTTGTTGTTATTGTTTGCTGTTGAGTCAGTTCCAACTCACAACAATGCTGTATAGGGTTTCCAAGGAACAGATGATGTGTTAGAACTGCCGGCCTTGTGGTTAGCAGCCCAATGCTTAAACTCCAGTGCAACACTGGGGTTATCTCTTGCTAATGAGCATCTTGTCTGTTCAGTTCCATGCAACCCTGGAGATGGTGTCACCTATCTTCGCAGCTCTACAACCCCCTCTTCTGTGTGATACCATCATACTTGGGACGGCTCTTTGAGCTGAGGTGGCCGAATTGCTCCTGGCTTCCAGTCTCCCAGACAAACTCCAAGCCTGTGATGATGACAGTTTTCTCGGGGAGCCTGCAGGTTTCTCTACCCTGAGAACAGTGGCACCCTGCCTTCCGTTTGAGATTATACTCATTCTGTACTCCATGCAGGTGTGAAAGATCTCTTGTTGTGCAGAATCCTTTCCTGTCTGCAAGTCTTAGCTGAAAATGAATCCTCTGTTGAACACCACCACGATACTTTCTGTTTGCTATCTCAGTAATTTGTGACAGGAGCAGTGTGAAACACCCCTGTTTCATCAGTTTGCATGAACATCATGCGCTTCTAGTGATGTTGGCCAGGACAGGTGGGGGTGTTGATGAGAATTTTATTTATCTCTGGCTCAAGATGCAGAAAAGGGGAGACTGGCAAAAGTCCATAGTGACTTTGGGATTTAAGTAGGTGACATAATTACAAATATTTTTTGGGATAGCAGAGTTTTATAGTAGGACCTACGATCCCGGAAGCCACAGGTCCAGGGAGAGAAATTCTAGCTGTTTGTTGTTCAGACTTTCAGACACTAGGAGGTTAGTGATGATGACATATGAGACCAAGGGGATTGTCTAAATTTGGAATTTCTTAGACCAGTGTTCTGGTCAAATTGGGACCCTAGGGCACATTATCTAGATTCTCCAAAGATGGGGAATAAGCCTCTATTGCTGCTTCCCAAGGGATAGACTGATAACAGAATCTTGCTGCAGGAATAGAGCTGTGATTCTAGACAAGTACCCAATCATCTGCCTCAAGAGGTTGTGCCACCCTTCCCAGACACCCAAGCTCATGATCTGAAAAGAAGCATTTGTGTGGGAGCATAGGCAAACATGTTGAAAATGGGGGGAAGTGTTCTTTAAGTTAAACCTTGGGTGCTATTACCCCACACAAGTCCCTTGATTTTCTTAGTTCTCTGGCAATGGAATGCATAGTCTCTGCTCACTCCCAAGCAGGACACACGATTATATCACGGTCTACAGTTGTCAGTGGCGCGCATAGTAGGATTTCATTACAAATATCTGTTGAGTGATTATGATAGTATACGCAGGTATGGGTCAAAGATGGCATAAACCATACACCAGGTCGCAGACTCTCCTTAAAGTGACCTTCCTTCTACCTCTACTCCTGGACATCATTGTTGTCACTGTACCTTAGTTCTCTAGTGCTGCTTTGACAGAAATACCACCAATGGGTGGTTTTGTCAAAGAGAAATGAATTTTCTCAGTTCAGGAGACCATGAGTCTGAATTAAGGCTGTTGGCTTTATGGGAAAGTCTTTCTCTTTCTAGCAATCTTTATGTGGCTTGGCATCGCTCATCCTTCATCTCTCCTCACTTGTTAAATCTCTTATATTTTAAGATTGACTCAGGAATCCTGGCGTGGTGCTGTGGGTTAATGCGCTGGACTGCAAAATTGCCTTGAACCACAAGGTCGGTGGTTCAAGCTCACCAGCCGCTCAGGGTTGCTGTGGGTCGGAATCAACTCGGCAGCACTTACCAACAACGAGATACACCCTACAGTAATCCTGCTACGTTAACATAACAAAGACCACTCATTTCCAAATAGGATTTATAACCACAGTTATAGAAGTTAGGATTTAAAACATATTTTGTTGTTGTTGCTAAGTGTTAAGTGTCTTTAAGTTGATTCTGACTCATAGCGACCCTGTACAGGGTTTCTGAGGAGTGGCTGGTGAGTTTGTGGTTCAAACAGGCCTGTGGTCTAGTGCTTATCCTACAATGCCACACCAAAACATATTTTAGGGAGGCGCAGTTCGAACTCTAACACACTGTCCATTAGAACTGGCCTTTTCTGGCTGTGAAGGTTTCTAGGAGCCGGTCCCTGATTTGCTTGGTGCGGATTCCATAGATGAGGGGGTTGAGCGCAGGTGGCAGCAGCAAGTAGATATTAGAGAGAAGGATGTGGACGGGCTTTGGCACTGTGTGACGACCAAAGCGGTGTGTGAGGTAGGAGAAGAGACCAGGCACATAGAAGGCCAGAATGACGCAGATATGGGAACTACACGTACCAAAGGCCTTGGCCCGGGCCTCCCGGGTAGGCAGTCGCAGCACAGCATGGGCAATGAGCCCATAGGAACCAGTGATGCCCAGAATATCCAAACCTGACACGGCGAGCGAAAGGGCCAGCCCGTATAAGTTGTTTGCCCGTGTGTTTCCCACCACCAGTTCTACCACTGCCATATGTGCACAGTAGGCATGGCCTATAGTTTTAGCTCGAAAGTGCCCAAATCGTGCTACCAAAAGCGGGAAAGGTACAACAATAGCCACAGCTTTCAGTACCAGTGCCAGGGCTACATAGCCCACACGGGCTTTGGTGACTAGGATAGGATAATGCAGTGGACGCCCGACGGCCACAGCACGATCACAGGCCATGGCCAACAGTACACCAGATTCCATGGCAGTCAGCGCATGTACAAAGAACATCTGAACCAGGCAGGCAGCATATGGTACAGGCCGGGGCCCAAGGCAAAGCACAGTCAGCAGCCCTGGGGCTATAGATGTAGCTAAGCCCAGGTCTGTGGCTGCCAGTGTGGCCAGGAGTAGGAACATGGGCTGGTGCAGGCTAGTGTCTATCCGCACCACTGCCAGCAGTGCTCCATTGCCCAGAAGGGCCAGCAGATACATGGGCCCAAAGACCAGTGTCAGCCAGACCTGGGAACCCCCTAGTCCTGGAATGCCAGTCAATAGGAAGAAGGTTGGACGTAGGAAGGTGGAGTTGGATTGTGGAGATTCTGCCATTCTCATGGAAGTGGAGCATGACGTTTTGGGGCTTATGGGGGCATGACTCCTGACAGGGGAAGGACAAGGGGAGAGACCTTGAGGGTGTCACATGACACAAACCCATTCATAGAGTTGTACAGAGTAGCTCAGGACTAGGTTCACAAGGTCATGGCCTTTAGTTGGAGGTTTGGGATGAATAATCAAGGTCATAGCCTGGCTAGGATGGGTAATCCTTTGCACCTGAAAGTCCAGAGTTGTTGTAGGGAAAGAAATGGAGGGATAGTGATAATGAGGAAGGGGAATGGAGGTGACGGCTACAGTGACTCGTTGAGCTAGAGCCCACCAATTGGAGGTCAGGTGAGGGTGAAGCTGAGATGAACGCTTCTTAGGGTCTAAGTAGAGTTAGTCTCAGTCTCTGTAGAAGGGGAGGAAATCAGTGCTGGGTAGGGATCAGGTCTCAGCTGGTCATGTCCCTGACTTTGTGTGCTTGAGGAGGGTAATTTCCTGCTCTGGGCCTCAGCTTCCTCAGTTCTACAGTAGTATGGGACACACGATCTTAAGCTTTGCCCAACTCTACCATTCTGGGTATCAACTCTTCATGAAGGAAGAAGACAATAGAGAAGAAGGGAGAAGCAGAAGGGGAAGTATACGGGATCTGGAGTGAAGCTGGAAGCCTGGCCTGTCAGAAGAAAGTCTGGTGGGATTTTTGGGGTGCTCACATTTTTCTGAACTTGATGAAGTATTTCACTTGAACACCAGCTGGAGAGTTGCAGTTGAAGCTGGAAGGTGACAGTGAAAACGATGACAGTATGAAAAGGAACATCCCTTCTCTGTCTCTTCCTTCTTCATGAGCCAGAGGGAGTCCCTACTACAGTAGTTTCATTCCTGGGGTGCCAGCAGGAGCAGAGGTGACAGAGGGAGGAAATTAGAATCAAGAGTAACAGCCATATGCAGTATCTCTGATGTTGGAAGAGATTGAGGAAGTAGAACTGACTTCTCTCAAAATCGAGTTCACAGCAAGAATCTAGTAAATATTAACTGGATAAATGAATGAGCAAGAAAGGAGCAAGCTTGACTGGGGACAGCTTCTTTTAGACCAATGCCTGAGGGGCCCTTTATGTAGCTTCCTACCTGCTTTCCTCAGCGCTCTTACCCCTCCCATCTGCGCCACATTAACTCTTCCCTGTTCTGCCTATTTGCTCAGTGCTAATAGGCTCAGAAACTCAGGAAATAAAGAAGTCAGAGATGAGATGGGGTAGGCAAGGACACCATCTAGCGGGAGTGCAAAGATATAGGGAAAAGGGATACAGCCTCTGGAAGGTCTTTGCTGACTCCCTGAAGTCTGGGGGAGAAGACCTTGTTTTATTTTTTAATAGCAACTTTCCCACTCTGCTCTAATTATTGTGTGTCTCTCTCCCATCTAGACTGAATAGATTATAAGCATTGTTTCTTATTAACTACAATATTGTCACTGATCATCACAATGCCTGGCATGTAGATGGATATGAAAACACTATTTATTCTTTTTTATTGTTGGCCCAAACAGAGATTCTGCTGACTAGCAGGGACTCCCACAATTTCAAGAGTCTTAGGTATTCATGGAGATGAAACATAACTATTCGCCATCAACCAAATCTAAGTGTCTATAATGAGATATTTTAAAAATCCCCACACTATACAAAGTCACTCAATAAAAAACAATGAATTTATGGGGGAAATGGTGTTAGGAGTACTATACTAAAAATCTTCATCGGTACATCATTAGCCATTGTTGTTGTTAAGTGATGTTGAGTCAGTTCTGAGTCATAGTGACCCTGTACTGGGTTTCCGAGGAGCAGTTGGTGGGTTTGAACTGCCCATTTTAAGATTATCAGTCCAGTTCTTAACCTACAGCACCACGTAGGGAGATGTAAATAAAAATCAAAGTGAAAAACCAGTTCACCCCCATTAGGATTGCTAAGATAAAAACAAAACAAAATAAAAGAACAAAAATTGTCAAGTATATGGAGAAATTGACATAGTTATCCATTACTGGTGGAAATTCAAAATGATACAATCACTGTGGAAAACAGTTTGGTGGTTTCTCAAAATGTTAAACATAGAATTACCATGTTGTTATTGTTAAGTGCTGTCAAGTTGGTTATAAATCATAGCAACCCTTTATAAAGTTTCTGAGGAGCAGCTGGTGGGCTTGAATTGCTGACCTAGTGGCTAGAAGCCCAGTGCTAGCCTACTGCCATGTTTTTGTTGTTCTGAGGTGCCATTGAGTTGGTGCCAATAAATAGCAACCCTACACACAACAGAAGGAGCTCTGGTAGCGTAGTGGTTACGAATCGGGCTGCGAACCTTAAGGTCAGCGGTTCGAAACTACCAGCTGCTCCGCGGGAGAAAGATGAGGCTTTCTACTCCCGTAAAGATTTACACCCTCGGAAACCCTGTACAGGGTCGCTATGGGTCGGACCCGACTCGATGGCACTTAACAACAACAACAACACACAACAGAACAAGACATGGGCTACTCCTGCATCATCCTCACAATCATTGTTATGCTTGAGCCCATTGCTGCTGCCACTATGGCCAAGCCATCTTGTTGGGGGCCTTTCTCTTCTTCACTGATCCCCCACTTAACCAGCCATGATGTCCTTCTTCAGGGACTGGTCCCTCCTGATATTATGTCTGAAGTATGAGAAACGAAATCTCACCATCTTGGCTTCTAAGGAGCATTCTGGCTGTTATTTCTTCCAACAAATTTGTTCTTCTGGCAATCCATGGTACTTTCAGTATACCGCTCCAACATCATAACTCAAATGCATCAACTTTTCTATGGTCTTTCTTATTCAAATGTCCAAATTTTACATGAGGCATTTGAAATACTATAGCTTGGGTCAGGTGCACCTTAGTCCTCAAATTTACATCTTTTCTCTTGAACACTTTATAGAGGTCTTGTGCAGCAGATTTGTTTAATGCCATTTGTCACTTGATTTCTTGACTGCTGCTTCCATGAGTGTTGATTGTAGATTCAAGCAATGTGACATATTTGATGGCTTTAATCTTTTCTCCATTTGCCATGATGTTGTTTACTGATCCAGTGGTGAGGATTTTTGTTTTCTTTTCATTGAGGTGCAATTCATACAAAAGTATGTGGTCTTTGATCTTCATCAATATCTGGCGTGGTGCTGTAGGATCAGCACTGGACTGCGAACCACAAGGTCAGCAGTTCAAACCCAGCAACTGTTCCTTGGAAACCCCATACAGGGTCGCTATGATTCAGAACTGACTTGATGGCACTTAATAACAACAACAACATGCTTTCAGTAAGCATGATTGTAATATCTACATATCACAGTTTTTTTTAATGAGTCTCCCTTCAGCCCTGATGCCATCCTCTTCATATAATCAGCTTCTTGAATTATTTGTTCAGCATACAGATTGATTAAGTATGGCAAAAGAATACAATGCTGGGATCCTTCCTGATTTTAAACTGGTCAGTATCCTCTTGTTCTGTTCAGATGACTGACTCTTGGATTATGTACAGGTTTCTCATGAGTACAATCAAATGTTCTCAGATACCCATTCTGTCAATTTTATCCATAGCTTGTTATGATTCACACAGTCAAAAGATATTGCATAGCCAATGAGTTACAAGTAAATATCTTTTTGGTATTCTCTGCTTTCAGCCAAGATCCATCTAGCTTCAGCAATGATATCGCTAGTTCCACATCCTCCTCTGAATTTGGCTTGGGTATCTAGCAGTTTCTTGTAGGTGTAGTCTCACAGTTCTAAATTATCTTAAGCAAAATTTTACTTGCATGTAATATTGATAATATTATTTGATGATTTCTGCATTCCATTGTGTCACCACTTTTTGGAGTGGGTATAAATATGGATCTCTTCCAATTAGTTGGCCAGGTAACTGTCTTCCAAATTTCTTGGTATAGATGAGTGAACAACTCCACTGTTGCATCAGTTTGTTGAAAGATTTCGATTTGTATTCCATCTATTCCCAGAGTCTTGTTCTTTGTTAATGCCTTCAGTGCACCTTAAACTTCTTCCTTTAGTACCATTGGTTCTTGATCATATGCTAGCTCTTGAAATGGTTGAACATTGACCATTTTCTTTTTTTGCTACAGTGACTCTGTGTACTCCTTCCATCTTCTTTTGATGCTTCTGCATCATTCAGTATTTTGCCCATGGAATCCCTCAATATTTCAAATCAAGACTTGAATTCTTTCTTCAGTTCTTTTGTTGTGAGAAATGCTAAACATACTCTTCCCCTTTAGTTTTCTAACTCCAGGACTTTGCACATTTCATTCCACTATTTTTCTTTGTCTTCTCAAACTTTCCTTTGAAATTTTCTGTTCAGCTCTTTTACCTCTTCATTTCTTCCATTTGTTTTCACATCTATACACTGGAGAGCATGTTTCAGACTTTTTGCTGACATTCATTTGGGTGTTTTCTTTTTTTCTGGTCTTCTTAATGACCTTTTGCTTTCTTCCTGTATGATGTTTTTGGTGTCATCACACAGCACTTCTGATATTAGGGTGTCAGTGTCTAATACATCAAATTTGTTCTTGAGATGGTCTGTAAATTCAGGTGGAATATGTTCAAGGTCCTATTTTGGCTTTCATGGACTTGTTTTAATTTTCTTCAATTCAGCCTGAACTTACTCAGGAGCAGTTGATGGTCTGTTCCACAGTTAGTCCGTGGCCTTATTTTGGCTCATGATAAGAGTGTTTCTTCCCATTGATGTAATCATTTTGGTTCCTGTGTGTTCTATCTGTAAGATTCATGTGTATAATCATATTTTATGTCTTTTAAAAAAGGTATTTGCCATGAAGAAGTCATTGGTCTTATAAAATTCTATTATGTGATCTTCAGCATCATTTCTATCACTAAAGCCATTTTTTCCCAATTACTAATCCTTCCTCTTTGTTTCTAACTATTGCATTTCAATCACCAGTCATTGTGAATGCATCTTCTTCTTCTTCTTTTTTAATCAGCAGAAGTTTATTTAGTTTTTTTCAACTTCTTGTTGTGAATTGAGTGAAGGTTTACAGAGCAGGGCATCAGTTTACATTAAAAAAATCATGTTTTCTTCATTACATGGTTGTAGTTCCCTCCATGTACCAACAGTTAACAGATTTATCTCTGTTCACTTTAACTGTTGCATTTCTCCCTGTGTCTTCCACTACCTTCATCTTTCCTCTGCTAACCTCCCTCCTGTTGTATATTGTCTGCCCTTCACCCATGTTAACATGCGTCCACACTTTGGCCTATGAATAATTTTTCCTCTTGCCCTTACCAACCCCTGCCCCACCCACACACCCCCTCTCCCGCAACCATTATAGATTGTTTCATTTATCAAGAAAACCTTTTTTTTTTTTTGGACTTCTGGCAAGGTGGTGGACTAGGCAGACTCATTACACTGGCCTTCTATAACAAAGATACAAGAGACAAAATAAAACAGACATAGATAAAAGTTCTGGCACCCTGAACTTCAGATGAAAGGTTAGAGAGGTAGATGGAGTGCCTGATGGGAGGCAAGACCGAGCAGTGCTTGCGAGAGGAGACTGACCGGTGAACAGCCGGCCGGACGTGGTTCTGCCATTTTGTGAACAGTTTTGGCAGTGGAGGGAGGCTTGGTAGAGCAGAGTCACGTAACCGATGGAAAAAGTGTGACTTCTTCTTTTCCCCCACTCTTCCCTGGTGATCAGGGGTGTAGCAGCTCCCACCCTCATACTCCCTTCAGTGCAGACCCTGCTGTCTGAGAATTCAGAGCTGCATGGTTAGGAGCCATACCAACGTGAGGTAGGGGCTGGCTGCATGGCTTTGGTGTGCTACTTTGGTGCCTGGATTCAGGCGAACTTGGCTCCAGACCTACAGAACTCACAGAGCCAACAGACCACCATTTAACCAGTCACCCTGCCCTCAGCTTCCCTGTGGTCCTAACAGATTCTAAAATCAGCTTCATCAATGACTGCCTGCCCCAGACATAGATAAAACTGAGGCCAATAGGAACTTTTAGGGCCAGGAACTGTGCTGTCACATCCCTTCCACAACCACCTCTGAGCTCCTTGAATTGTAGGAGCCCCCCCCAGAGATTTCTCCCCTCCAAGTCCACAACTTCACTGTTTATTTTTAGAAATATGACCAACCTCATGATGCCCCAGGGATAACAGACAATTTATCCCACACAATGAAACAAGAGAGAATGGCTCAAACACATGAATAAGAAGCAGAACCAGAAGATGTTTCTGAGGAAGAAAAGTTTCTTAGAACTATCTGAAAAAGAATTCAAGAGAATGATAATTAGGTACCTTCAAAGGGGAGAGAGAGGGAGGAATGCATTAGTTAAAGTGAATAGAAGTAAATGCTGTTTACTGTTGGTACATGGAGGGGATTGCAACCATGTAATAAGGCAAAGTATATGATTCACTGAACGTAAAATTGATGATCTGCTCTGTAAACCTTCCCTCAATTCTCAATGAAAACTTAAAAAAAAAAGCAAACAACAACAAAAATTTCATCTGTGATATATTTTAAAATAAAGGAACCATTTAAAAATGGTAGTGAAGTTTTTGTTTTGTTTTCTTACACATATTTAGTACTACAATGGAAAAAGCATTTTGCATTGAAAAAGACCTGATGTTTCCTAATGAAAGTTACTATTGGATGGCTTGCAGCTTATGAGTTATTGTGACGTGGTGGAAGAAATCGTATCTAAAATCTGATGTAAAGTTGTAACACTAGATGTGGGTGAGGGTAGCTCATACTATTCCCAGTGAACTGAGGTAGTTGAAAGCTGTTTGAGATGTGTGCATGTGTGCATTTTGGTTATTGTTACATAGTTCAGCTTCAATTGGGTACACTTTTCTGTGTTCACTTAGTTTTTCTCTGGGAGGGAATCTTAATTAATGAAACAGGAAATTCATGTTAATTTAGTTTCTTAATATATTAGTTGTGTTGGAACAAATTTGCATTTTTAAAAAAAGGGATTAAACAGAGCTGACTAGTCTCTTGTGCCTGGTCTTGGGCCAAGTAGTGAGGCTACAATGGCAACCAGGCCCTGCCCTCAAGAAGCACATAATCTAGTGTACACAATGATGTAAGCAGCTGTCAGAATATTATTAAGGCAATTGCTTTAACTCTGGTCAATGGAAACTCCAATGGTAGCAAAGAGGAAGGAGCCTCCAACTCTTCTTGGCAGTGTCAGAGAAGTCTCCAAATAATAATAATAGTTAACACTTCCTTGGAACTACCCATGTGAAGGTACTTCCCCTCCATTGTGCAGGTGAGGAAACTAAGGCAGAGAGAGATTATCTTGCTCAATGCTGTCCACAGCCATTGAGTCAGTTCCAACCCATAGTGACTCTATATAGGATTTTTGAGGCTATAAATCTTTATGGAGGGTCTGATGGATTTGAACTGCCAACCTTGTGATTAGCTGTCAGTGCATATTTTACAGTGCCACTAGGCCTCCTTAGCTCAATGTCACACAGTTTGTAAGTGACAGAGAGAGGAAATTAACCTGAGCAGTCTAGCTCTTAGCCACTACTTCAAATATTTCAGTTGAGATTTAACAAATGAGAGAGTTTTGTGACTGACACAAACCATGATATTTTCAATTGCTTCATCTTATTCAGTGAATAAGAAAGATTGAAATAAAATTAATGCCTTTGAATTACAGTGTTGGTGGAGAATATTGAATATACCATGGACTGCCTGAAGAACTAACAAACTTGTCTTGGAAGAAGTACAGCCAGAATGCTCCTGAAAAGAAAGGGTGGTTTTACTTCTTTGGGTATAGTATCAGGAGGGACCAGTCCCTCGAGAAGGATATCATGTTTAGTGAAATTGAGGTTCAGTGAAAACAAGGAAGACACTCAATGACATGGGTTGACACAGTGGCTGCCACAATGGGCTCAAACACAGGAAACATTATGAAGCTGGTGCAGGACCAGGCAGTGCTTTGTTCTGTAGAGAATAAGGTCTTTGTGAGTCACAACTGACTCTATGGCACCTACGAACAACTGAAGCTTTCTGGGATAGTTTTGGAAGGCTGAAAAAGACATCCCAAAGAAGTCAGGTCTGTAATCTCTACAATCTGTAACTGTTTGAAAGCAGGGTTTTTGTGGGTGAGATTAAGGATTTTGAGATGAAGAGATTATCCTGGATTATCAGGATGAGTCCTAAATGAAGTCACATGTATGCCTATAAGAGGAAGGAAGAGAATTATTACCTTTATAATCAGGCAAGAATTTAATGTTAAAAGATTAGAAAATCAGACGCCACCAAACAAGAAACAGATTCTCTCCTAAAGCTTTCTGGGACCGTGTGGCCCTACCAATACCATGAATTTAACCCAGTGATACTGATTTTTGACTTCTAACCTCCTGAGTTGTGAGAGAATAAATTGATGTCATTTTAAGTCACCAGCTTTCTGGTGATTTGTTATATTAATCACAGGCAACTGATATAGTTAGGAGAAAAGGCATTTGATTTTGGGAGAAGGAGTTCAGGGGACTTTGGGATTGGCAGGTGGTCCTATGAATGCTGAACAGGAAAATGTAAAAAGAGCTGCAATTATTTTATAGTAAATGGTGAGAGGAGGAAAGGCGTTCTTGGGTGATGGAAGCAGTGAGTTGAGAGCCAAAAAGGAGATGACTGGGAAAAAAATGTCCTTGGCCTCAAGTGAGAAAACTAATGGGAATTTTGGCTGTCACCTGCCTGTTCTGGATACTAGTTCTTTGCACAAAAATTACTTGTAAATTGTTCATAAGATAAATTATAGACTCCTTTAGCCGAACAAGTCCAAAATTGAAGTAATTAAGTTCCTGGAAATATGCTACAATATGCATTTCTCTCCAGTAATCTAAGATGTATTAAGGAATATCATTGACTTTCTATCTAGAAAAGTTCTTGAGTTGATTTCTAAAACCCCAGGCCATTTTTATTGAGGGCTCCCCGAGTACATGTTGGAGGTCACCTGGCTGTATCTTTCCTGTTTCACTGACCATTACGGGAGGGAGGTCTAACACTGCACTGTGACCGTGTGGGGCTATGTGCCAGAGTTTGCTCCCCAGAGACAGGTGCAGTCCTGAGGGTCATTGGACTGACTCTGCAATTGCTTTAGCAGTTAATGGAAAATGGGAAAGGGAGATTCTGTTTAATGTTGATCCTGATTTTCTCACTTTGGCTAGTGCAGCTACCACTAATCCCTCCTGTTAGACAAGGTTCTCAAAGACTTGTGCTTATATTGGCCTGTTCTATGGGTTTCTGCTCACAATAACCCAAGAACAGCAACTCATAAGAGTAGATTCTCCATTCATTGATAATGGTCCCAGAGTGCCATGTTGACAGGAAGGACCAGTCTCTGAAGAAAGACATCCTGCTTGGTAAAGTGGAAGGTCAGCACAAAGAAGGAAGACCCCCAAGGAGATGAATGGACACAGTGACAGCTACAATGGACTCATACGTAACAACAATTATAAGGCTGGCACCAGACCTCGTTGTGCATAGGGTCGCTATGAGCTGGAACCAATTAGATGGAATCTAACAGCAACAACAAAATAGTGTCACTCAGTACTGAATCTTCTTTCAGAAACTTACTAATGGAAGTTTTCAATTTTCAAATCTCAATTCCCAGATCAGTATGAAACCTTCTGTGATCCGTGGTACTTCATTAATCCAGGCTTCACCCTCCCTCAGTTTTAGGACTCTAATCTAAGGGCTCCTGTCATTTAAAGTAAGAGTAAGTGGCACCATCTATGGAGCCATGCAAGGTTTCTTAGAATCACTCTACCCATTCTATCTTTAAGGTTCACTAGCTCCATCTGTCTCAGTTTTCCCAGCAGTTCCTTGAGAAGATCCTCAATACTTCATAAAGCTGTGGGAGTACTGGGGGTCCCTAATCCCTAGGAAAATGGATGTGTTGGTGCTGACATTATAGAATTAGGAAAGTAATTGTTCTCCCTCTTCACTATAATAGAATCTGGTGAAATTCAGTGTAATAGTTAAGGTGCTGTATCAGATTGGCTGGGCCGGGATTCTCAGTGGTTTAGCAGTTTAGATATGGTTATCACTTCCATGATGAGATATAATATAATGCAGTTATCACCATGATGTGATGTGATATACAATTATCGTATGCATTGTAAATTCTCACTTCCATGATGTTAATGGGAGTACTGGTGTGGCACTCCAGGATAAGCACTGACTGCTAACTGCAAGATCAACAGTTTAAACCCATCAGTTGTTCCTTGTGACAAAGTCATTATGAGTCGGAACCGACTTGACAACATTTAACAACAACATGATATTAATGAAGCCAGATGCAATCTACAGGATTAAGTGGTATCTTGAGTCAGTCTCTTTGGAGATATAAAAGGCAAAAAAAGTGAGCCGAGATAGAGGGACCCACTGCCACCCAGGAAGAAGAGCAGGGAGTGAAGTGTGTTATTTGGACCTGGGGTCCTTGCACTATGAAGCCCCTAGGTCCAGAGGAAGACTGATGCCAAGACACATTGAGAACTACAAGGAATGCTGGACAAGGACTTTCTCCAGAATCAGTGATCTGCATTTGGCCATCTAGTCTCCTAAACTATGAGAGAATAAGTTTCTATTTGTTAAAGTCATCTAGTTGTGGTATTTCAGTTAGAATTACGCTGGATCACTAAGACAGGTTCTGGTAGGGATATGGGTAGGTGACATCTAAGGTTTCTCAAAACTCATACCAGCTTTCCTTATCTGTATCCCCTTCTTTTGCAACTAGGTCATTCCTTCCAGTTTTTCAGTTGAGTCAGCCTTTGATCATATGCAGTAGGGAAGCTCTGCCCCTCCTGCATGCTGAGGTCATAGTGACCATCCTTGCCTCCAAAGCTACGCTGTACCTATTTATAGAATTAACTTAGGAACCTGAATCCCCTTAACTCATGTAATCACTTACTTCCATGTGAGGCATAGCAAAACATTTTTTAAATATCAATTTTTTATTTGTTTTTGAACAACTAATTCATACCCATTGCACAAAATATTCATGAGGTGAACATTTAATAGGAAAAAACTATTTTGTGAGTTACAAGAGTTATAAAAAGATACACAGTGAAAATTAAGTCTCCAATTGGAGTCCTGGTGTGGCACTGTGAGCTAATGCGTCAGACTGCAAAGTCATTTGATCTGTAAGGAGGGTGTATCAAGTTTACCATCTGCTCCCTGGAAACCCTATACAGGGCCGCTATGGGTTGGAATCAACTCGATGGTACTTAACAACAATAACCAGTCTTGGAGTCCTGGTGTGGTGCTGTTCAAGCCCACCAATTGTTCCTTGGAAACCCTATACAGGGTCACTACCGATCAGAACTGACTTGATGGCACTTAACAACAATGGTATAAAATGACCAATATTGGTTGAGGAGACCAATTATGGTTTGGTCTACCGAAGACTGCTTGAAGAAGATCCTTTGAGGCTGAAGTCAGACATACCTCCAATCTCTTCTCTCCTTTGCCAATTCAGACCCCATCCATCCGTCCCATAGCACACTCTACTTCTCAGCTGGGTGCAGTGGTCACACAGAACTCTTGACAATATTTATGATTATGGGATTAATTAAGAAATTTAATCAAGATTAGAAAATGTTCAGGATACAGCTCTTTGTTTAGGACAGCCTCTTCTCTGTCCTGTCCAAAGACTGGCCTCTCTCTGGCCCTCAGTCCCTTGGCCTGGCCTCTGCCTTGCTCAGGTCATGTTACAAAGCTCTTCACTGTTGATAAATACACAAAGGGCACTTCACTACCCTATGAGCTTCAGCCCATAGGTGCTCAGTTCTACATCCATAGGTCAGCAAATGTAGCTCCTCTATTAAGTGCCTCGAGGTAACCTCCACAAGTGGTTCTCCCAAAGGCACTAGGCTACACTTGCTCCATGCTACACGTGCTCTGGCTCTGGGTTCTGCTGCAGCCACTCCTTTGCCATGCCTCTGCTGTTTCTTTGCTGGTGTCATTGCTTTCTTTTCCTGGACTGAGGAGGTTCACTGTTCAGGGATTTGGGGACCCAAAGGATACACTCCACTCCTGGCTCTTCTTTCTTGCTGTTAATAAGATCCCTGTTCCTGCTTCTGAGATGAATCATTTTATATCCATGTTAAGAGTTCTAAGTTTTTACGGAAACAATTAGCCTTGCTAACAGTCACTTAGAACTGAATCAGATAAACCCATCAGCATCTTCTCCCATAGGAAAAAGTTATTTGGTGGAAGTTACAAAGACTACGTCTAGAAGAGACATATTAAACATTTCACTGCATCACACTGCATTAGAAACAGATTTTCCTATTATGTGGCTGTCATGTTTACTCTCTTCAGGATGAGTAGTAGTCCTTATTTTCAATATGGTCAAGTTTAATAAATTTTTAACTTAAAGTTTGTGGGGTTTTTTTGTAAATCAACATAATACAGTCCAAATTATTTTCTAAACCTCTTTTTTGCTTTGTCTTTCATATTTAAATATATAAAGCTACCAATAATTAATTTTGGTATAAGAAGATAAAAAGATGCGAGGTTTTCATATTGATAATTAACTGTCCTACCATCATTTCTTGAAAAGGCCTTAATTCCTTACTGCTTTGCAGTGCCATTTTCGTCATAAATCTAGGACTATTTTATGAGCCTGTTTCTGGGAACTTGCTTCTTCTGTTCCTTGCTCTAGTTACCTCTCTTTGTGTCAGCATTATACTGACCTAATTACCATAGTTGTGTCATTTAGTGTCTAGCAGAGCTGTCTGTATAAGCTATACTAGATTTTCTTCTTCAAGGGTGTCTTGGCTATTTTAGGCTTTTTCCATTCTTATACAAAACCTATTAATGTTATTGCCCACTGCCGTTGAGTCAATTCTAACCCATTGCGACCTCCTGTGGAGATTGGATTATAGGTTTCCAAGGCTGTGCGTCTTTATGGGACATAAGGGAAAAGCCTTATGTTTCTTCCATGGATTGTCTGGTGGGTTTGAACCACTGACCTAGCAATTAGCAGTCAATGCCAGCAGAACTTCTTATAGGCAATAAATACTTTACAAAGAATTAATAATGAGAGGATTCATACCGTGTGTAGGCTTTTGTGTCTGCCATTTTTCACTCAGCATAATGATTTTGAGATTAATTTACATCACTGCATATTTTTATTGTTTATTTAATTTCTGAATAGTATTGTATGAATATACCACAGTTCATTTCTCCTATTGATGGACATTTGATTTCTTCCCCAGTTTCTGAGTATTACAAACAAAACTCATCGAGTATTTATGTTCAAGGATTTTGTGGACTTAGTTTTTATATCTTTTGGGTAAATACCTAGGAGTACAATTGCTATATTGATGCCATTATTTTTAGTTATTCTTTTTTTGCCTTATTGGGTTCCTAGCAGCATGTTTCCACACTCATTCTGTCAGTTTGTCATGGTGGCTTGTGTGTGGCTGTGATGCTGGAAGCTATGCCACCAGTATTTTAAATACCAGCAGGGTCATTCATGGTGGACAGGTGTCAACGGAGCTTCCAGACTAAGACAGACTTCTGAAAATCTTATGAATAGCAGAGAAACATTGTTGTAGTACCAGAAGCTGAGCCCCTCAGATTGGAAGGCACTCAAAACACGACGGGAGAAGAGTTGCCTCCTTAAAGTAGAGTTGATCTTAATGATGTGGATGGAGCAAAACTTTTAGGACCTTCATTTGTTGATGGGGTACAAGTCAAAATGAGAAGAAACAGGTGCAAACATTCCTTAACACTCAGAATGTGGAAGGTATGGAGTATGAATCTAGGAAAGTTGGAAGTCATAAAAAATGGAATGGCATGCATAAAGATTGATAACCAAAGGTATTAGTGAACTAAAATGGACTGGTATTGACCATTCTGAATCTGATAATCATAAGGTTTACTATATCAGGAATGGCAAATTAAAGAGAAATAATGTGACATTTCATCATCAAAAACAACACTTTAAGAGCCACTTAAAATACAATGCTGTCTATGGCAGGATAATATTCATATGCCTGCAAGGAAGACTGTTTAATACCACTATTATTCAAATTTTCATACCAACCACTAAAGCTACTGTTAATGAAATTGAAGAATTCTACTAATTTCGTTGGTCTGAAATTGATCAAACATGCAGTTAAGATACATTGACAATTACTGGTGATTGGAATAAGGAAGTTGGAAACAAAGAAGAAAAATCAGTAGTTGGAAAATATGGCTTTAGTGATAACAATGCTGGAGATTGATAGAATTTTGCAAGATGAATGACTCATTCATTTCAAGTACCCTTTTCCAACAATATAAACAGTGACTATCCTCATGGACCTCAGCAGACAGAATACACAGGAATCAAATTGATTACACCTGTTGGAAGAGACGTTGGAGAAGCTCAATATCATTATCCAAAACAAGATCGGGGCTGATTGTAGAACGCAAGTTCAGGCTGAAGCTGAAGAAAAGTAAAAACAAGTTCACGAGAGCCAAAATATGACCTTGAGTATATACCACCTAAATTTAGAAACCATGTTAAGAACAGATTTGACACATTAGATACTAATAACCAAAGATCAGAGGATTGATGGGTTGACATCAAGAACATCACACAGGAAGAAAGCAAGATTATTAAAAAGACAGGAAACAAAGGAAAGACCAAAATGGATGTCAGAAGAGATTCTGAAATTTGCTCTTGAACACAGAGAAGCTAAAATGAATGGAAGAAATGAAGTAAAAGATCTGAAACAAAAAATTACAAAAGGCAGCTCAAGAAGACAAAGTAAAGTATTATAATGAAATGTGCACAGACCTGGAGTTAGAAAAAATCTAAAGGGATTTCCAAGCTTAAATAACTGAAGAAAGAATTCAAGTCTCAGGCTGCAATATTAGAGGACTTCATGGGCAAATGGTGTCCTGGTGTGGCACTGGAGGGTAAGCACTGAACTGATAACTGAAAGGTTGGCAGTTCAAATCCACTAGCTCCTCCTTAGAAACCCCATACAGAGTTATCAGTCAGAACTGACACAACAGCACTTAACAATTACACAGGCAAAATATTGAATGATGCAGAAAACATCAAAAGCAGATGGAAGGAATACACAGAGTCACTGTACTAAAAAGAAATGGTTGATGTTCAGTCATTTCAAGAGGAACCTATGATCAAGAACTGATGCTAATAAAGAAAGAAGTCCAGGCTGCATTGATTGATTGAAGGCATTGATTGGCCAATGACAAAGCTCTAGGAATTGATGGAATAAAATGGAAATGTTTCCGCAAACGGATCCAGTGCTGGAGGCCTTCAGTAATCTCTGCCAAGAAATTTGGAAGACTTAGCCAAAATATTGGAAGTGACCCATAAAGAAAGGTGATCCAGAAGAATGTAGAGATTATGCAACAATATTAACATCAAAAGCAGTATTTCATTCTGTTGTGCAGTGTCACTATGAGTCAGACCTGACTCAAGGCCACCTAACAACAACAGCATCTTACTCTTACAGTTACAAGATGGAGGTGGAAAATATACTTTCCTTCTAAAAAATGTTAGAATACTTTAAACTCTCACACAAGATAAATTTTCTTTCACTAGTGAAAGATTTTTTTATCGTCTTTCCTTTTATTGTATCCCATATTTTTTCTTCTGGAACTTGCATTGAGTTATTGATACTGTAGAGTTGCTTCAAAATGACTTTTCTCAGCACTCATAATCAGTGTTTCTGGACTAAATCTGAATGCTTTAACATGCTCGCCTTAGGGCCTTTGTCTTCCTTCTTTCCTTATCAGCTACGAAGTCTCTCTAAGTCTCTATTGTATTATCTGTCAAATGGGTATAATGATAGTGTCTTTTCTCTTTGGGTTGTTGTGAGAATTAAATGAGGTAATTTATGTCAAGTTCTTAACCCAGTGACAAAGATGTAGCTCAACAAATATTTGTCACGTTCTTTTGAGTCAATTTGGATTCCTACTGACCCTATATGACAACAGTAGAACTGTCCCATAGGGTTTCCTGGGATGTAACCTTTTAGGAAGCAGATTACCAGGTCATTTTCCCTGTGAAACTGCAGGTGGATTTGAACTGCTGACTTTTTGGTTAGCAGCCGGGCACTTAACCATTAGGCAACCAGGATGCCTTTGAAACTTGTAGGCCTTGAAAATGTTAGCATTTATATTATTATGATGATGATGGGATTTCTGTCTTATTTCTATCTTTATGCTATGCCTCTAAATAGTCTAAGTACATTTTATCTGAAACAACTACCTGTTTAGTTTTTGTTCCCTCTTGACACTAGGAGAGGAGTTTTCATTTTTCCCTTGCCTCATTGACCTCGGGGTAAATGATCCCAGGGGTGACTGATACCTACCTCCAGGAGAAGGAGCATGTGGTTTTTCAGTATCTAGATATAAAGGCCCTGTAGAAAGTGGGAGCAGAGATATCCCTCATGCCAGCATGCTCAGTCTCCAGCCTACTTGTTTCTTCTCATTCTTCTCTCGGAATAAGCTGTTTATAGTTCTTCTCTACCACCCTTTAAAATCGGTCATTTGATACTGTGCTGTAGTTGTTGTTAAGTGCCATTGAGCCAGTTCCGACTCTGTATAGAGTTTCTGAGGAGTAGCTGGTGGGTTGGACCACCCACCTTGTGTTAACAATGCAGTGCTTATCCTACAGCACCACACTGTTGTAGTAGGTGAGTTTAAAAGAATTGAAGGTGGAGGGATTGGCAGGGGTATGTGTGTGTGTGTGTGTGTGTGTGTGTGTTTAAGAGTAGCTGCAAGGGAGAGAGACTGGGAGCTGGGAGAAAGGCAATGGGAGAGTGAGGGATGAATGAATCAAAGTTCCAGTAAAGGATTGCAGCACGATGGGCACAGGGGGCGTATGGACCATGGGGAAGCTATCAGTGGGACTGTGGGACTGAGGTGTCTGTCAGTAGGCTGTGGATGCTGGTTAGAGGTAGGACTGGGAATGCAAAGAGGGATGAAATAAAGCACAAAGAGACTCTAGGGCACAGAGACTTGCTGATAAAACAACTTGTAATAAAAGTAGGTTACAGGGCAGTCTATAGAGTGATCAGAACCAAACACAATTAAGATAGGGATATTTATGGGGCTATTTATGAAAACAATTCAGCTTTTAATCACCATTTCATTTTTGGTAAAATAAGAAAGCTATTGGAGAAAGATTAGTTCACTAACTCCACGCTTCCTTTGTTCAGCTAGTTCCTAAGTACCTATGATGTGCTAGGCTTTGTGCTTACGGCTGTGGATTCCCCAGTCCCAAAAGGAGGAAGGCTCTTGAGGAAAATTTCTCTTGGGAATCTAGATGTCAACTGTATCCACATCTGAAAAATCCTCTCTTTCTATCCCCCTGTCTTGCATTTTGTAGAAAACATACAAGGGATCTTCAAAAAGTTAGTGGGATAAATCCATTACCTTTCAATTCATTTTATCCATGAACTTAATGCAGTTTTCTGGTATAGAAATTGGTAAAGGAAGAGATGGCGGCTTGGAGCTGAGGTTTTCCACAATTTTGCTGTCATATCACAAGAACATGGGAGATAATGTTTGTGCATGATACACCACCATATACTAACATGATGGACTGAATCTCTTTGTTTCTACTGACAGAGACAGATATTTTCAAAGCATTTAAGGAAGTCTGGAAAGGTAATAATGACCCAAGCTAAGTCCATGCATTAAGGAATTGCCTGGTGTATTGAACAAAGCTCTCAGGTGTATGTTCTGAGTCTGGATCCATCTGAGAAGTTTGGTCTTGTTGCCTTTCTTTGTCTTCTTGAGAATGTCTTTTCTCCCATTCCCTCATCTTTTTTTTTTTCTGGGAAAAGATTTCCTTTATTCATATTTCTGCAAAATATGACTTTAGTGTTTCTAAATAGTTAAAAAAAAAATATATTTTTTGCCTACTGGAAAAAAAACACACAGTTATAAGTAAAAATAATAGCTCATGCTTATAAGTACGATATAAAGATTTAAGCCTCACAATTACCTTGCTAAGTTTATTGTTATTCACGTCTTACAAGTGAAAAACTTGAGGCAGATAGAAGTGAAGTAACTTCAAAACCATCCACTAGTCAGGAAAGGACTGGGAAATGAACTGGGAAGTCTGGCTCCGGAGTTTTGTGTCCTCACCTACAGCCCTGTGTTGTCTCCCACACAACATGGTTCATTGCCTTTCTCTATCATTCGGACTTCTTTTCTTGTTCAGATGGATATCCTCCTAGGACTATGGAAGGCACTTTTTGTGAGGCTTTTTATGCCTTTAAGTTTCCTCTCTTGTCATTTTTGAGTCTCTGATAAATGAGCCTAGAAACCACCAAACATGTTTGCCAAATCAGCGGCAGCTACTGAATGAAATAAAAATTCTTCCTTTCATTCAAATAAAAGCTTTGTCCCAGAACTTTCTTAATAGTCAGCCAGGTCTTGCTGTTCCTCTCCCCACCCCACCTTTACTGTCTCACTTTTGAAGTAATAGAACATCACTAGAACCGTGTCAAGATAGATGAAACTGTTTTTATGAAAACTTATATCAGGTGTTACTATTGTCTTAAGAAAGAACCCGTTAGTAACTGGGGGAATTGGTAAAAGTGGTGCGAAAATAAAAGTTTTGTAAATTTCCTTCTTAAAAAAAAAAAAAAAGGTTTATTTCCTAGTAGGGCTTTTCTTTATATAAATTTGGGGCCAGCGTTTTAGAATAGAGGCTGAGTAATGCCACCAGGGGCCCACCTTTGTGTTTCTCCTAGAAAAGCTGAGCCTTTCATCTAAAAGGTGAACAGTATTTAAAAGAGATTGGCTTGTTATTTGGTGCTGTTGAGTCCATTTTAGACTCATAGGGGTCCCATGTGGCAAAGAAGAATTATCCCACAGGGGTTTCTTGGCTGTAATCTTCATGGAAGCCGAACAGTAGACTTTTATCTCTTGGAGATTCTGGGTGACTTTCAACTGCTAGCATTCATTTAGGAGCAAGAAGATGCCAAATTATTAGTCTGCCATAGATCCTTACTTGTTGGAATCTGGTCCTCTTTGAACCCACCTGATGTTCTATTGTTCTCTCCCAGAGTCTGTCATACTCTGAGCAATTGCATCTGATTAGAGGTAGGGGGATGGATTCATATATTGGGGCTTTTATTTCTTTGCATGCCCTCCTCCCTGGGACATTCTTGATACCGTTATCATATATATATCTGGTGTTTATTTATTACCTTTTGCTCTTTAAATTTTTTAAAAAAATTGTGAATTGAGTGAAGCTTTTCAGGAAAAAGCATCAGTTTTATGTTCAACAAAACATACACTTTGTTTCATTTCAATGATTGCAATCTTCTCCATGGTAAAAATTATACCACTTCCCTGTGGTTCATGCTTCCATTCCACCCTCCTTCCCATCCATTCTCAACTTTGCCCTTAGATAAATGTTGCCCTTTGCTCTCAAATGATTGACCATTCTTTGGTGAGCATACCTTACTTGTGTTGTTGTCTAATTAACTAATTTCACATTGGTCCATTGGACTAGTTGATTCCAAACATCTTAAATTTTCATCATTTTTCTTTCTTCCGCATACGAAGAGGCCAATAGTTGCACCTTGTTGTTGTTGTTATGTGCCGTGGTCAGTTCCGACTCATAGTGACCCTGTTCGGGGTTTCCGAGGCTGTAAATCTTTATGGGAGCAGAAAACCTCATCTTTCTCCCGCGGAACAGCTGGTAGTTTTGAACTGTTGACCTGAAGGTTTGCAGCCCGATTCGTAACCATTATGCCACCAGAGCTCCTTCCTTAGATGGCCACTAAAGAGCTTTTAAGATCCCAGACGCTACTCACCAAAGCAGGGTGTAGAACATTGTCTTTGTTGACTATGTTATGCCAATTGACCATTGTGTCCTCTGAGACTATGGTCCTAAACCCCAGACTCAGTTACTCATTGCTATAAGATATTTGAAAATATCTAAGAAGTTTTCATCATTTTGTCTGCTGTACACTCCACCATATTCATAGGTATGTTTGCAGCAAAGGTAAATACCAATGTACAAATATGGGGTAAAGTGTTGATTCTCTACTTAGAAGAATTTTCCTGTGGGACTTCGATGAATAAAGATATATAGACAAAAGCACGAATCTTTTGGAATTGCTTGGAGGAGAAGCATGAGAAGTTTATGAGAAAGTGGTAATGAAGATAACATCTCACAGTCTCACCTCGTGTCTCCCTCTCACTGTCTTTGGGGAAGATTTTAATCTGGGACAGAGTGAAGAAATACCTCTTTCAGGCTTCTTCTAGATTTCTACTTGGTAATCTATTTTCTTGCACAGGGAGCGCCAACTTCCATTATGTTAGGAAAGTCTCATGTAAAATATTCAAGGTAAGAGCTACCTAAATTTAATATGATTAAATATAATCAAATGGAAAAAACATACAGTTTAGTTAATAGATCTTTAGGAAGGAGATGTTATTATGAACATGGCCTTTGCAAAGTATCATATTAAATTTTAAGAAGGCTTTTTAAGGTTAAGATTTGGATATGTAGAAGAGGAAGAGGAGAAAATTTAAGGTGATATAAAAGGAGTGAAAAGTACAAATACAACAAGGGTAGGAGATAAATGCCTCTGCAGAAACATGTAGAAGGAAGTCAGAAAAGTAGGGTGGGTTCACAAAGGTTAAAGGCAGGGTGAAACCTCTATTTGAAGCATAACTCATGCAGACATTTTACAAGCAAGTGAGGTGCTGATGGTCAGAAGTAATGTCTACATCAAATTAAGCATTCTCTGGGGAACTGTGCGCTGGAGTATCTCAAAATCCAAAAAATCTATGCTATCATTGATGATTTCCACACATCTTCAGAAATGCTTTCTGTTCCTATTCCTTTTAGCAGACTCATCAGCTCCTCAGTCATTTTAGAGGACCACATCATGTCTCGTACCAACCTTACCATCTTCCACCCTACAGTGTTTGTCTTAGTTGGCATCCCTGGGCTAGAGGTTTATCACATCTGGCTGTCAATTCCCCTCTGCCTCATGTACATCACTGCAGTCCTGGGAAACGGTCTCCTGATGGTGGTCATCATCACAGAACGCAGCCTTCATGAACCCATGTATTTTTTCCTCTCCATGCTGGCCATGACAGATGTCTTGCTATCCACCACCACTGTGCCCAAGGCCTTAGCCATCTTCTGGCTCCATGCTCATGAAATTGTGTTTGATGCCTGTGTCACTCAAGTCTTCTTTGTCCACGTGATGTTTGTTGGGGAGTCAGCCATCCTCCTGGCCATGGCCTTTGACCGCTTTGTGGCCATCTGTGCTCCCCTGAGATATACATCAGTGCTAACATGGCCTGTTGTGAGAAGGATTGCTCTGGCCATTGTCACCCGAAGCTTCTGCATTATCTTCCCAGTGATCTTTTTGCTGAAGCGACTGCCCTTCTGCCAGACCAACATCGTCCCACATTCATACTGTGAGCATATTGGAATAGCCCGCTTAGCCTGTGCTGACATCACTATTAACATCTGGTATGGCTTCTCAGTACCCATTGTAATGGTCATATTGGATGTGATCCTCATTGCTGTGTCATACTCACTCATCCTCCATGCGGTATTTCGTTTGCCCTCCCAGGATGCTCGGCACAAAGCCCTCAGTACTTGTGGCTCCCACCTCTGCGTCATCCTTATGTTTTATGTTCCATCATTCTTCACCTTATTGACCCATCGCTTTGGCCGTAACATTCCTCGACATGTCCATATCCTACTGGCTAATCTTTATGTGGTGGTGCCACCAATGCTCAACCCTATTGTGTATGGTGTGAAGACTAAACAGATTCGAGAGGGCATAGCCCACCGGGTCTTTGAGGTGAAGGCTTGGTGCTATGCTTCCTTTCTGGGCTAATGGTTCCCTAGAATCTCCACTTCCAGTTCCATCAAGAAAACTAGTTGTCAAATGCAGAAATTCCCAGGAATGGAAGAGCTTTTGAACATCCTCCTATTCCTTTCTTCTTCTCTATCTTCTTCTTTCTCCCACTTTTCTCTCCCACTTCTTTATCGCCTTCTTCAGTTTCTTTTTGTTTTTCTGTCTTCTTCTCACCTTCCTCTTCCACAATCCAGAAATGATTATCAAGCATACATGATTCTGATATGAACATTTGGTATCTTCAGAAGACCAGGTATGTTCTAGAAACATAGGGAATTGAATACCACATGAAGTGAGGGCATGAACAAATGAATGAAAATAATTTGTATTTAGCATTTAAAGGTGGTTTAATTTTTTAAAATACAAAGGTATGCATTGAATATTTGTAAAGAATCAAGTAGCTTTCCACTCACTTGTATGAAGGCAGGTGTTCTTGAATCCCAGCAATGCAAACCCTTAGGCCATCTCAAAAACTTTTGCACAGTCTTCAAATTTCAGTTCTGGAACTGTCTTTCCTGATAAATCTTTACTAAACTTCCCTGGCCTGGAATGATGTTGTGGGTTAATGAGCTAGATTGCAAAGTCAGTTTGAACCACAAGGTCAGCAGTTCAAGCTCACCAGTTGCTCCTTGGAAACTCTATACAGGGTCACTATGGGTTGGAACCAACTCTACGGCACTTCACAACAACAGTCTTCCCCGGCAAGTCAAGCCTCTTATATTTGTATGTCTATTACATCTTATACAAATCTCCAAATATGGGTAATGGGTTACAATGGGTTTTTCATTTATCTGTACCCTCAATTGATTGTAAGTTTGAAATCAGATAAGTGTGTGTGATTCATATCTGTACCCTCAGTGGATTACAAGATGCCTGGTATATAATAAATGCCTAAACTGAATGAAAGCATGAGTGAGTGCATAATTGTCTTCCTGAAGTCAGAACATGGCACTAAAACAACCAGTTACATTAGTCCACAGAACCAGTCATTAATAAACAAGCCCTGCATAAACGTTGTTTGGCACTCTGGGGGCAAGTCCACTATAGAACCCACAATGCATCTGATTTTTTAACCTTTTACTGATAATGCAGAAACCCTGGTGGTGCAGGAGGTTAAGCATTGGTAAGCTAACTGAAAGGTCAGTGGTCGGAACCCATCAACCACAACAAGGGAGAAAGATGAGGGAGTCTGTAAAGATGTACAGCCGTGGAAAGTCTATTGAGCAGTTCTGCTCTGTCCTGTAGAGTCTCTATGAGTTGGAATCCACTTGATGGCAGTGGTTTGGTTTTGGTTTGCTTGTAATGCAGAAACCAGGGAATACAAAGAGTAGGAGGAAACAGGGTACTCTTGAGTCTTCTATCTGTCTTCTAACTAGATCCAGAGTTGGGGATTACAGCATAATTTTTATGGCCAGGTTAGCAAAAACTGTTTCTTGAAATTTACCATGCTGACCTTCATTCATGCTTTTCATAAAAAGGTCTTGCTAAATCATATTCTCAGCTACACTAAAGAGTCCCATATTTCTTTCTCCAGCCCAGAATTCTCTTTGGAATTTTTAACTCATAAATTTACCTATTAAATGCATATCTTCTCCAGAATCTATAACTTCTACTCAAATTGAATTTTCTTTCAGTGTTCTTATCATCTGAACTAAAAACCAAAACACTGTATTATGATGATCCCATCAACTTCACTAAGTTTGAAATTATGGAGTTTTCTTGACATCTAACTCTCAGGTGTATTCCTAACAAGTACTTGGTTTTGACACACATTGATGTTACCACTAAATAGTTAAGTGGATGACGTTGTTGCTCTTGTTATGTGCCATGGAGTTGGTTCCCACTCATAGCGACCCTGTACAGGGTTTCCGAGGCTGTAAATCTTTACGGGAGCAGAAAGCCTCATCTTTTTCCCATGGAACAGCTGGTAGTTTTGAACTGCTGACCCTGAGGTTAGCAGCCCGATTTGTAACCACTACACTACCAGAGCTCCTTTTGGAGTCATATCAAGATCAAACCCTGTCTTCATAATTTTCTACCTGCATGAACGTGTGAAATTTATTTAATATTTATAGTCACCATGTTTTTTTCATCTATAAAATTAAGATAACAATAGTGCCTCATAAGGTTGTTGAGAAGACTGAATGAAATCAACCATATATACCACATACCACCCACCTCTCATCTGGTAGTTTGTTGTACTGTGGTAATTGTGTATTGCTGTAATGCTAGAGCAATTCCACTGGTATTTTAAATACCAGCAGGGCACCCATGGTGAATTGATTTCAGCAGAACTTCCAGACTGAGGCAGAGTAGGAAGCGAGAACGACCATTTCAGAAAAGTTAGTCATTAAAAATCTTATGAATATCAGAATCGAGGAGGAACAAACAAGATGGTGGATCAGGTGGACATATAACAGAGAGCTCCGCCAACAACAACACAGAATACCTGACCAAGCAGGTTCAGGGGCTGGTCCCAGAACTCTGAACTGCATATAAAGGAATACTTAGAAGGTTGGAAGGCTCACAGCTGGGGGAATCTGTGGCAGAAACAAGAAATCTATTGCTTTCTAGTCCGGGCTGCTTGGCTGCGCCAGGAGCCGCCATCTTGGGTGAGACCACGTGGCGGAAGGATCAGAGCGGCCACAGATTCCTGGCAGAACCGCTGAGATAAAGGTGTGGACATTCTTTTCTTTTGGTATCTTCACTGGTCCCTTGCTGTCTGCGCACCTCCATTCTGGTGACTATAGGGGTGCCTGAGCTAGTGGGCACCCCAGCTCCATCCTCGGAGGGTTCTACTACGCAT
>NW_006408658.1:2916004-2918997 GCF_000296735.1 Chrysochloris asiatica
GAGGGGATTATAATCAATGTAATGAAACAAGTTATATGAATTGTTGAATGTGAAACTGATGATGTGCCCTGTAAACTTTCACTCAATCCACAATAAAAAACCTTAAATTAAAAAAAAAAAATCTTATGAATATCAGCAGAACATTGTCTGATATAGAGTCTCACAAGTTGGAAGCCATTCAAAATACTACTAGGGAAGAGCTGCCACCTCAAAGTAGAGTTGACCTTAATGATTTGGATGGAGCAAATCTTTTGGGATCTTAATTTGTTGATGAGGTGCAACTCAAAATGAGAAGGAACAGTTGCAAATATCTACTAATAATCATAACATGGATTGGTTGAAGCATGAAACCAGGAAAACTGGAAGTTGTCAAAAAATGAAATGGAACACATAAAGATTGATATCCTAGGTATTGTTGTTGTTGTTACGTGCTGTTGAGTTGGTTCTAACTCATAGTTACCCTGTAAAGGATTTCCGAGGAGTGGCTGGTGAGTTTGAAGCACCAAATTGTGGTTCAAACTGACCTTGTGGTTCAGTGCATTATCCTGCCTGGCCCTGGCTATTTTGAATCTGACAGTCATGTGGTTTACTAGGCTGGAATCAGCAGATTAAAGAGGAATGGCATCACATTCATTGTCAAAAAGAGCATTTCAAGATCTGTCTTGAAGAACCATGCTGTCTGTGACATGATATCTCTTCTGTTGTGACACTGTAAGATCAGCACTGGACTGTAAACCACAATATCAACAGTTCAAACCCACCATCTGTTCCTCAGAAATCCTACATAGGGTTGCTATGAGTTGGAACCAACCCGATGGCACTTAACAACAACAACAACAACAACAACAACAAGGAAGACCAGTTAGTACTTCTATTATTCAAATTTACGTACTAACCACTAAAGCCACTGATGATGAAATTGAAGAATTCTACTAACTTCTTCAGTCTGAAATGAATCAAACATGCAATTAGGATGCATTGACAATTACTGATGATTGAAATGCTAAAGTTGGAAACAAAAAGGAAGAATCAGTAGTTGGGAAATACGGCCATGGTGATAGAAATGATGCAAGAGATTTGCATGATAAAATTTTGCAACATCAGTGGCTTGTTCAATGCAAATACCTTTTTTCAACAACATGAATGGTGACTATACATGTGAACTTCACCAGCTGGAACACACAGGAATCAAATTCATTACATATGTGGAAAAAGACAATGGAGAATTTCAATATCATTGAAGACTGTAGAACAGACCAATTGCTCATATACAAGTTCATACTGAAGCTGAAGAAAATTAAAATAAGTACACAAGAACCAAATATGACCTTGAGTATATCCTACCTGAATTTAGAGACCATTTCAAGAACTGATTTGATGCATTAGACATTAATTACCAAAGACCAGAAGATTTGTGGAATGGCATCAAGACCATCATATATGAAGAAAACAAAAGGTCATTAAAAATACATAAATAAAGAAAAGACAAAAATAGATGTCAGAAGTGATTTTGAAACTTACTCTTGAACATAGAAAAGCTAAAGCAAATGGAAGAAAGATGAAGTAAAAAAGCTGAACAGAAAATTTCAAAGGGTAGCTTGAGAAGAAAAACTATTTTAATGAAATATGCAAAAATCTGGAGTTAGAAAAAGAAAAGGAAAGAATATGCTCAGTATTTCTCAAACTGAAAGAACTGAAGAGAAAATTCATGTCTCTGGTTGCAATGTTGAAGAATTCTATGGGCAAAATATTGAATGAGAGGAAGCATCAAAAGAAGATGGAAGGAATACACAGAATCACTATATAAAAAACTATCAATTGACTTTGATCCATTTCAAGAAGTAGCAAATAATCAACAATTGATGATACTGAAGGGGAATATCCAGGATGTACTGAAGGCACTGGTGAAAAGCAAGGCCCCAGGAATTAACAGAATACTTATTTAAGCATTTCAACAAACTGATGAAGTATTGGAAGTACTCACTAGTTTATGTTAAGAAATTTGAATGACAAATCTGGTCAACCCACTGGAAGAGATCCATAATTGTATCCATTACAAAGAAAAGTGATCCCACAGAATGTGGAAATTTTTGATATCATTAATATCATATACAAGTACAATTTTGCTGAAGATAATTAAAAAATAGTTACAGCAGTACATTCGCAGGAAGCTGCCAGAAATTCAAGCTGGATTTAGAAGATTATGTGGAATAAGGGATATTATTATTGATGTCAGATGTATCTTGGCTGAAAGTAAAGAATACCAGAAAGAAGTTTACTTGTGTTTTATTGGCTCTACAAAGGCATCTGACAGTGTGGATCATAACAAACTCTGCATAGTATTGCAAGGAGTAGGAATTCTAGATCACTTAATTGTGCTCATGAGGAACCTGTACCTAGACCAAGAGGGAGAAAGATGTAGTAATCTGCTTCCATAAAGATTTACAGACTAGATAACTCTTGAATACCTCTACTGTGTCAGAAAGTGTTGCTATGAGTCAGAACTGACTGGATGACAAACAGTTTGGTCTTATTTATTTTTATGCAGTATTATCTGGGTGAATGCAATCACCAGGGTTCTTATCAGTGGAAGAGGGAGGCAGAAGCGTCAGTGTCAGAGTGATGCGATGGGAGATTAACTCAAGTGGCCATTGTTAGCTTTGATGATGGAGGGGACCCATGAGCTAAAGAATATGGACAATCTCTAGAAGCTAAAAAATGCAAAAACAAACAAAGAGCAAAAACAAACAAACAAAACAACCAACCATGCAACACACCCTGAATAATAAACAAGCCCCCCCCCTCCCAAATCCAGGTATGGATTATATCTCAATGTAAAGAAAACAAAAATCCTCACCACTGGACCAATAAACAACATTCTGATCAATGGAGAAAAGATTGAAGTTGTCAAGGACTTCATGCTTCTTGGATCAACTATAAACAGTCATGGAAGCAGCGGTCAAGAAATCAAATGACGTATTGCATTAGGCAAA
>NW_006408658.1:2920230-2921886 GCF_000296735.1 Chrysochloris asiatica
TTTTTTTTTTTTTTGTAAGATTCTGAGTTTTGTTCCACATTTTTGTCTCACTCTAAGACCTTCTAATGTGATCTTTTTCAGAGCAATTCTGGTCTCAGGGATAGCAGGGACTCTGCAGGGACTGGAGGAGAGTGGGGATTTGCCATGTCTCTGGTCACTAGGGGAGTGTAGGAAACATGAAAGAATCACACCTTTTTCATCACCAGTCACCTGTGTGCGTCTGTACCATCAGACAGCCATCTGTTTCCAAAGCTTCTCGCAAAAGTTCAAGATGGCCACACTAAGTCAGGCCAGCAGATGGTTTATCTGTCTGTTTCCTTTCTTGTGGCCTTGTTCAGCTTCGTCTCCTAGTAAGTATTCAGTCCACTTCTCTCTGAAGCTCAGGTTTCAGGATTGTTATCTGCATCTCTTTCATTTGGTCTCCTGTATCTTTGTTTGAGAGGGTCTGTGTAGTGTGTCTACCTAGTCTGCCATCTTGCTGCCTCTACCAAATTGATTCTGTTTTAAACTACTAAGCTTCTGGTAATTTATTACAACAGGAAACAAATATACTATCCATTCCTTTTCTTTTCCACTTGCAAAGTGGTTAGTTATTTCCATTCCTTCTTTCTTTGCGATTCTTTCCATGTGCCTTCCTTACTAAATGTAGCCAACATGTATTACTGACATTCTATTTTCTAATTTCACCTCTTATACAAGCTCAGGAGGCAGGTGGTCTGTTCTTCAAATTATCAAAGGCTTACCAACTATTTAACTATGGCATAACACAGACTATCTTGTTAGTTTCTGTTATCAAGTTCTTCATTACTTTTTTGTTGTTAAGTGCCATCGAGTTGGTTCCAACCCATAGAAACCCAGTAAAGGGTTTCTGAGAAGCAGCTGGTGAACTTGAACCACCAACCTTGTGGTTCAAACAAACTGTGCAGCCTAGTGCATTAACCCACTGCGCCACACCAGGACTCCAGGACTCCTTAGCTTCTATTAAAATTCGACATCCATATTTTCATTCTTCCATTTAAGAATTATTTACTTGCAGCCATACAGATGGGTGAGACAGTATAGAGAACTCGTAGTCTTCTTAACTGACCTTTACATTCCTACTGAGAAAACTCATTATATGATCACTAATGGTCATTTAGGTTATGACATAATAACAGTAAGCAATTATAAATCTTAGTGACTTGAAACTTTTGTATTTTGTTTTTGTGTGCCCTCTTGTAACATGTGCTCGTAAGGTCCTTAGGTAGCATACTGTTTGCACTTGACTGCTAACCTACAAGTTGGCAGTTTAAACTCACCTGGCAGTATCACCCAAGGAAAGGGCTGGCAACCTGCTTCCATTAAGATTACAGTCAGGAAATCCTTATGGAGCAATTCTCTGTAAGGACTAGTGTAGCCATGAGACAGAAACCACTCGTGGCCGGCAACACCAGCAACAACTTGCCCTACATGCGTTGTTAGCTGGCTCTACTTTATTGTTACTCAAGGATCTAGGCTTATGGAGGTTCCATCTCAACCTGTGTTTCTTGTCACTGAAGCCAGGGAAGGGAGAATGGGATGAATTGCACGTTGACTCCAAACATTTCCTCTTGGTTGTTGTTGTTGTTATGTGCTGTGGAGTCAGTTCTGACTCATAGCGACCCTGTACAGGGTTTC
>NW_006408658.1:2921986-2924730 GCF_000296735.1 Chrysochloris asiatica
GAACTGCTGACCTTGCGGGTCACAGCTCAATTCGTAACCACTACGCTACCAGAGCTTCCTCTTGGTAGTGACACATTAATTGCTACTCACATTTCATTGGCTAAAGTAAGTTATTCACCATATGTAACTTCGAAGGTTAGGTATGAGTCTGGATAGATATGACAATTGGAATATCTCATAGCAGATATAATGACTATTATGCATTCCCAGCCTAACTATAAGAGAAGAGGTGACGTGTGTATTTTTACTTGTGTGATTGAGAAAAGTATAAATTCTGTGGTGGACACATAGAATTATTTATGCTATATTGTCTATTAAGGAAAACAAAGTAGAGACACAGAGTGATTAGATTTTGGCATAGATTTTAACCTAATTTCAGAATCTACTTTTCTGATGCCCTTGAGCAGATACCTAAATGAAATGAGAACTGAAGAATGAGGCACAAGCCGAGAGGACAGTAAGGGCACTTACGCTGTGACAGGATTATAATTCTGTGTTTGAAGAACAGTAGAGGCTGGAATGCAAAGAGTTAGAGGGGAGAAGGATGCCTGATTACACAGTGGTTAAGTGCTTTTAAACTGGAAAGGTGGGTGGTTTGAACCAACCAGGGGCTCTATGAGAGGAAAGACCCTGCAATCTGTTTACACAAAGGTCAAAGCTTAAGAAACCCTATAGTGCAATTCTGTTTTTTCCTACAGGCTTGTTATGATTTGGAATTGACTCCTACAGTTACAATATGAAATGAGGTAAGAGACATAATTGGAGTCCAGACCTTGTAGGATCATGTAGGGCAAAGTAAGACTTTTGGAGTTTATTCTAAGTGAGATGAGAAGCCCTGGAGACTTTTGAACAGAGAGATGTCCCAACCTGTAAGGTTTTAAAAGTATCTCCTTGGCTATTGTATGTAGAATAGATTTTAAGGGGAAGAGTAGAGTGATACGCAAGTGTTATATTATATTCTAATAGAGGCAAAAGATGATAGTTGGATTAAAGGTGGAACAGTTGATGTAGTGAAAGTCAGAAGTTTGTATATATCTTGATATACAGAAGGTAGAGCTAAAAGTTTTGCTGATGGATTGAATGTGAAGCGTTATAGAGATACTGACCGTGACTTCTAGCCTGGCATTGCCATATATTAAAATGGAGGATACTGGGGAATTACAAATGGATCTATATGGAGGGAACCTCAAGGATAAAGTGTTATAAAGACTTTGCTGTGACTTACAGCTCAGGATTGTGAGATGGAATGAGCCGGAACACAAACACCCACGTGTAAGGCTTTATTGAAGGTCGGGAAGAAAGAGAGTGAGAGAGGGAGCGAAAGTATTGCTGGGTATGGACTTTTATACTGGTTAAAGAGGAGGGCGGGGTTGAGAGTAGTGGAGGTAGGTGATAGGTTGACTAGGGATGCCCTGCAGGTAGGGAGAGAGGAAGTTCCGGTAGGTTAGAAGAGAGGTTCCAGGAGGAAGAGCGAAAGTACGGCAAGCAGGCATTTTATTAAACATGTGTCTGAGGGATTATATCAAGGATCAAGATCTGATATGATGTAATACCCCAGATACAAGCCTGGGGACGGAGGGAAGGGACAATCACCAGTAGAAATTACCTACTCCTCCAACGGTGGCTGTAAGTGACTGGCCAGACAATAGAGGGAGATGGGGTATAAAGGAACTGTAACGACTTAGGTATTTTAGTAGTTTTAATTCACATAAATTGAGTTTTCTAGGTGGGCTATTACTTAAAGAAAAAGAGAAGAAGCCATTTCAGGTAGGACTGGAATTGTAACTGAACAGGAGCTAATAACATGTTCGGTGCGAGGGGGTGTACAGAGATAAGGATACAGCATTTAGAAGCTCTGCGAGGCCTTTTACGGTGAAATGCTTAGTGAGGAGAAAACACAGTTTATGAATCAGAATCTACAGAGTCACAGCAAAAGCCTCACCTCTAATGGATTAAGCCACGCCGTTCTGTGGAATTCCCAAAGTCAGTGTAATAAAGTTCTACATGCTTACTCCTACTCTCTGTTGTGTTAAGCATCAGCCTGAATCCTGGAGTGGAAGAAGTCTTATTTACATCTATATGCAATTTATAGTCAGTTTAGCATATATTAGCCATTCTCACTTTGCTCCACTGTGATTCCCTATACTCACGAATCTGCAAAGCTAAAATGTTTACTTTCTTACTTGCCTTGCTGGTAAACCTCTGAATTCGAATTGTTTTTCACACATTAGGAGACAACATATTAGATGTGGAATGAGGAAGGGAAGCTAAAGCCACCTCACTCCTTTTATCCATTTCCTGTGTGTAACCAAGACCAAGTTTTCCTGAAGAATAATCCAACTTCCACCTTTGTGAGTGTGGGAAGCAATTGTGACAATGAAGGTAGAAGTGATTTCCTGATTTTAGAGATCTAAGTCTGGATTAAAAAAACAAACAACAAAAGCCTTCATTAATGTGTTTTTGAAGTTAGTTGGTCCACTGGGAGCTCTCTACCTTCCTCATTGGGACTGTAAGTAGCTCTTTTTGGGGGGATGCTCTTGAAAACATTCTTACATACATAGCCAAGAATTTACTCCTCCTAATTAGATCCTTAGAAACCCTTTACAGGGTTCCTATGAGTCGGAACTGACTTCATGGCACTTAACAGCAACAATAATTTTTGTAGGTACCTCATTTCTCATATAAACCACTTTCTTTTCTTTCCTTTTTTTAAAATTAATTAATTTTATTTATTTTTTTTTCTT
>NW_006408658.1:2945899-2960678 GCF_000296735.1 Chrysochloris asiatica
ATTAAATTTTCATCAGCTCTCCAATAGTGATATTATCTCAAAACAAAAATGAGTGACTTAGGAAGTCACCTTCATTTCTTATTAACTTATACTTATTTGAACCTTTTAAATGGTTGATTATAAACAATGTAATAAATTTACCTTGAATGGATTTTAGTCTATAGTGGGAAGCATTTATAATAAATTTATTTTTCAGAGTTAAACAATTTCAGTATCAAGTCTCATTGATTGCTGATGCCTCTCTTTGCATACAGTAAGTTCTTATATGCACTCGGTCTAGCTAATTTTCTTTCTTTAAAAAAAAAAAAAATCCATGCCTTTTGATTTATTGTTTTGGTGGTGGTAGTATGCCGTGGAGTTGGTTGGTTCCAATTCATAGCAGCGATCCTGCATAGGGTTTCCCAAGCTGTAAATAGTTATGGGAACAGAAAGCTTCATCTTTCTCCTGCAGAAGGCTGGTAGTTAGTGAGCAAACAATTCTAGATTTAGAATGGATTTAACATATATCGGTCTATTTACTACTTAAAAATTTAAGCTCTCTTCAGTATGCACACTGCCAGATTCATTCCTAAATTCCTGTACTGATTTCTAAATATCCCAATCTGATTATAATACTAAACAAAAAGAAATTGTTTATAAAAAATTAACATCTTAAAAATGATCAATTTTCCTTTACTTTAAGCAATTTGACCTAAAACTTGCCTTGTTTAACTTTTAGCTCTCTCCCACAAAAGTTATTCTTTATACATGTCAACATTTCACACTACAAGCATTTTACTATGCTTGAACTTTTTTGCTAAATTTTCTCTCAATTATATTTTAAAATTAATTGTAGCTAATAGAGACCTGGTGTAGCGCTGTAGGATAAGCACTGGACTGTAGACTGCAAGGTCAGTGGTTCAAACCCACTGACCTTGGGTTTGAACAGAGCTTCTTGGGAACTCTATACAGGGTCACTATGAATCAGAACTGATTTGAAAACACATAATAACAACAGCAAAAATATATAGGAAAATTTCTGATTTTTAAAATTTTGTCTTATAGTCACCACTTTATTAATTATTATCAGTTATAAAAATTTGGATTATTTTCTCTTTGATTTTCTGGGAAGATCTCTCTGGTTGATTACAAACAAGGTAATAAATAATTATTGTAAAAATGATAATTTTTGGATTCTTCCTCCCAAATCTTACTTATGTTTTATTTTTATCAGGACAATGTGAAACAGTGTGATAGCAGTTGATCTTATTTTCCCTTTTACTGATTTAATAAAAATCTTAAAATGTTAGAATTTACATTGAGAAGGATGCTAACTTTGTGTTATACAAAGAAATCAAATTAATAATTCTTTTTATCTTAAATTCTTTAAGAATGTCAAATCATGAAAAAACCAAGCCTCATGATTCAAAATATTCCCCTTTGTTTTGGAAAGTTTTGATGTATCACTTGTTATTCTAACACCATTTAACCGGGTCATTGACTCACCAAATTTTTACTGAGACCCCCTTGTGTGCCTGGCAGTGTGATAGTCATGGGGTTGCTGCTTCTTTCTGTTCTTTTGACTGAAGTATCTTATCTGCTCCAACATAACCTTATCAGAATTCAGTCTAATTTCTTTGACCCTTTCTCTAGATACAGTGCTTAGCCACTGCATAGGTGAAGAGCATGAAGCAAGGTTTAGAACAAAACAAAACAAAAAGACAAATTGGGAAATCCAAGCATAGAGTGATCCAGAGTCAGAGACCAAGACAAAATCCCAGGGACATAGACCACCTCAATCGCCTTCCCTCGCAGTGTCCATGTCATCTTCTGACTTACTCAATACTGCAGGAGAGGCCTAGAAGATTCTCTCAGGCTGATTCTATCCTTGGGGCGATTTCCTCTTGCTTGGCTGTTGCTGCCTATGCTGGTCTGCTGTTGTTGCTCAGGTTGGATCTCTTCTTTTCCTACTCTTCCTAAAGTTTTGATTAGAAATCAGAGTCTTGAAATAATCTGATCCTGGCCAGATCCTCCTCAAGCCCATCCCACTGCAGTCCTCAAGTTCATCTAACGCTGGCTAGGACAGGTTATTGTCTCACTTCAGTTGGAGTTCCCCCTAGAGACTTTGGACGTTGATCCTGGTCACACCTGAGAACAGTTCTACTCAGACCTCAGCTGTGCCTTCAGGGAGTACTGCTGAACAATCCTTAGTAAATTCCTGGGCCAACAGGCTCATCATAGAAAAGGACTTTTAGGAAGCCTGGGCCACAGTAGGGTATAGGCTATGCCAACTTGAACTTGAATAACTTGAAAGCAGCTTTTCTTAGGCAGTTAAGTGAAAAGATCCAACATTAGAGAAACAACTGTTCTCAATTCAGACCTTTAAGCATAGAACAAAATACATATGTTGCTTTTAAAATGCAAGGCAATGAAGTAGAGCACTTGTGAAGTTTCTAACTTCAAATGACTCATACTTGCGTTCAGTGGGTTTTTAAGATGAAACTCAAACCATACCAAAACCATTGCTATCAAGTTGATTGAAGTGGCTGGTGGGCTCAAACCACTGACCTAGTGGTTAGCAGTCCAGTGCTTGTCCTTATACTTCAAGATGGGCTATCCCAAATTCAGCTGAGGTGTACTGTGTCCTATTAGGATCAGAGTATCACTGGAGAGTGTTTCTTCCACAGTAAAAGTGAATACAAATGAAGTAATCTACAAAATCATAATTACTTTTAGGTTATAAGATACCTTAGAACATAAACTGAGTCCTGGTGTGGTGCTGTGGGATAAAGCACTAGACCACAAGGTTGGTTTGAACCACAATGTGGGAAGTTCAAACTCATCAGTGGCTCCTTGGAAGCCCTATACAGGGTCGCTATGTGTCGGAACCAATTTGACAGCACTAGGGTGTAAATAGGAGCCCAGTGACTCCATTGGATAAGTATTGAACTGTGAACCACAAGGTTGATGGCAGTCCACCAGCTGCTCGGGGAGAGAAAGATGCAGCTCTCTGCTCCTGCAAAAGATTTAGCACCTCACCTTGGAAGCCCCATCCAGGGTCACAATGAATCAGAACTGATTCTGTACTTCACAACAAAATGTATCAGAACACACTCCAGGGTACTTAACAAGGACATAAAGCAGTTCCTGAGAATATTTTGTTTTGTAAAAAGGGTCAGTGCAAATGTGATAAACCAAAGAAATGAGAAACTCAGTTGGGAATATCCAAATAGAGCCCTTCGGTGCACCCTGCCTTTCATGTCAGTCCTGGAGTTGCTGAAATGTTCAATGAGACTGTGCTAGTTATCTCCAGTTCCACCTCCATTACATTTATACCTGACTTTTCTGTCCTGTTCTGTTCCCCAAGAGCTGCCCTTTCTGGGCTGCAGCAAGTATACTGGGTATGGGTAAGTTGCTCCTCGGAAACCTATACCAGGTCTCTATGAGTTGGAACCAACTTGATGCACTTTAACAACAAGATCAAGCCTCTGACTGAATACTGAATGGAGAAAAGAGGAAACATTCATCAGGATATTTATTCACCTTAGTTCCCTTTCTTTTGACTGTTGCCTGTTGGTAATAATTGCCTTGTGTTGTTACAGTTGTTATGTAGTCCTCTTCCATGATTCTAAGTCTGGCCAGGCACTGGTAACACCTGCCCCATTGCTTACCCTGCAGGGAAACGGTAAGAGGAGCTTCCTTGTTGTTGTTGTGAACTATTGTCGAGAGTTGATTCCGACCCATAGCGACCCTGTATAGTGTTTCCAAGGAGCAGCTGGTGAGCTTGAACCACTTTGCAGTCTGACTCATTAGCTCACTGCGCCACACTAGGACTCCAAAAGATGAAATACTTAGGAAAAAATATAAGCAGAAAAACAAAAGAAACATACAAATAAAACTACAAAACACTACTACAAGAAACCAAAAGAGCCCTACAAGAATGGAAGAATATACCATCCTTATGGATAGGAAGACTTACCATTGTGAAAATGTAAAAAATACCCAAAGTAATCTATAGATATAATGCAATCCCAATCCAAATTCCAACATCATTCTTTAAAGAGATGGAAAAATTAATCACTGACTTTATATGGACAGGAAACAGACCTCGGATAAGCAAAGCATTACTAAAGAAAAAGAGGTCTCTCACTTTCTGATCTCAAAACCACACAGCTACAGTGATCAAAACAGCCTAATACTGGTACAACAAAAGACACATGGATCAACAGAACAGAATTGAAAATCCAGAAGTAAATCCATTCACATACATTCAGTAGATCTTTAACAAAGGGCCAAAACACATTAAATAAGAAAGAGATAATCCCTTCAACAAATGGTTCTGACAAAATTAGAAATCCTTTTGAATAAAAATGAAAGAAGAAGAACCATAGTTCACACAATACACTAAAACAAACATCAGAGACTTAAAAACTTAAATGTAAAATGTAGAACTACAAAGATCATCACTGAAAAAATAAGGACAACCTGAAGGGTTGTGATACATGACATAAATATATGGTCAAGCTTTAACTAACAGCATGCAAACAGAAGACAAAATAGATGGCTAGGACCTCCTATAAAATCTAGACATTTGTGTGCATTGAAAGATTTCACTAACAGAGGAAAAAGAGCACCCATAGACTGAGGGGAAAAATTTGCCAATGACATATCAGACAAGAGACTGTTGTTTTTGCTAAATGCTGTCAAGTAAATGCTTACTCATAGCAACAGGGTTTGTAAAGAGCAGCTGGTGGATCTGAACCACTGACCTTTTGGTTCACAGACCAATGCTTGTTCTACAGTACTACACCAGGATTCCAGAAAACAGAAGGCTCTCTACAATTTATAAAACATTTCAATACCTTGACCAGAAGAAAACAAATCATCCCATTAAAAATGGGCAGCGGACATTAACAGACACTTCACTAAAAAAGACTTTCAGGTGACCAACAAATGCAGAATAGATCAAAATCATTAACCACCACAATACATAAATCAAAACAATAATGAGATATCATCTTACCCCAACTTTTATAACAAAATTAAAAAAAAACAAAACACCAGAAAACAATAAATGCTTGTAAGGATGTGGAGAGACTCAGAGCCTCTTACAATACTGGTGGGACTGTAAAATGGTGTAGTCACTGTGGGAAAAGGTATGGCTCTTCCTCAAAATGTTGGCAATAGAAATATCATATGACCCAGCAACCCTTCTACTTGGTATATTGCCTTAAGAAATGAGAGCCATGACATAATAGATATATGCACTCTCAGATTCATTGCAACACTATTCACAATAGCAAAAAAAGATGAAGACAGCCTAAATGCCCATCTACAGAAGAATGGTTAAACAAACTTTGGCACACTATACAATACTGAAGAACAGTGATGAATCTGTGAAACACCTCATAACACAGATGAACCTAGAGGACATTTGTTGTTGTTGTTGTTAAATTCCTTCCAGTTGGTTCCAACTCACATTGTTATTGTTAGGTGCCATCAAGTCGATTCTGACTTATAGCGACCTTATGCACAACAGAATGAAACACTGTCTGGTCCTGCGCTATCTTAATCATTGCAGCTGCCACTGAGTCAGTCCATCTTGTTGGGGGTCTTCCTCTCTTTCACTGACCCTCCATTTTACCTACCATGATGTCCTTCTCAAGGAACTGGTCCCACCTGATGATATGTCTGAAGTATGAGAGATGAAGTCTCACCATCCTGGCTTCCCAGGAGCATTCTGGTTGTACTTCTCCTAACACAGTCCATGGTACTTTTAATATTTTTATATTTTTCTCAAACCCCATAACTCAAATGTATCAATTCTTTTATGGCCTTCTTGAGTCATTGTCCAACTTTCACATGCATATGAGGTTATTAAAAATTCCATGGCTTGGGCCAGGTGCACTTTAGTCCTCAAACTGATATCTTAAACGAGTCTCATGCAGCAGATTTGCCTAATGTAATACATAGTTTAAGGAGCTGTGGTAGGGTAGTGGTTATAAATTGGGCTGCTAACCTCAAGAGCAGCAGTTCAAAACTACCAGCTGTTCTGCGGGAGAAAGATGAGGTTTTCTGCTCCCATAAAGATTTACAGCCTCGGAAACCCTGTGCCCCGGGTTTTATAGCCGGGATCACTATGATTTGGAACCGACTGCACGGTACTTAACAACAACAACAATACGTAGTTTGATTTCTTGACTGCTGCTTCCATGAGTGTTGATAATGGATCCAGGCAAAATGAAGTCTTTGACAACTTCAGTTTTTGCTCCATTTATCATGGTATTATTTATTGGTCCAGTGGTGAGGATTTTTGTTTTGTTTACATTGAAGTGCTACCCATACTGAAGGCTGTGGTCTTTGATCTTCATCAGTAAGTATTTTAAGTCCTCTTCATTTCCAGAAAGGAATGTTGTATCATCCACATATCACAGATTGTTAATGAGTCTTCCTCCAATCCTGATGCCTCATTTTTCGTCATATAATCCAGTTTTTTGGATTATTTGCTCAGCATACCAATTGAATAAGTATGGTGAAAGAATACAACCTTAACACACATCTTCTCTGATTTTAAACAATTCAGTGTCCCCTTGTTCTGTTGGAACGACTGTGTCTTGGTCTACATACAGGTTCCTTATGAGCATAATTAAGTGTTCCTGGATATTCATTCTCCACAGTACTGACAATAGCTTGTCATATCCACACAGTTGAAAGCCTTTGCACAGTTAGTTAATGTCTAGACTTGAACACACCCTGGTGATTCAATTGTCAGCCTATTAGTAGATAGGTATATGGGAGGGACAACAACTCCAGTAAGGTAAGCTCACCATGGAATGATCAGCCCTTCAACATTAAAATGGCTCTATTTACCTAAGAGCAAAGTTCATAAAAGTTGGGAAAGAGGGTGGAATGGAAGTAAGAATCACAGGGAGAATTGTTATGGAACAATTCTGTTGTTACACGCAGGGGATTGTAATCATTGAGTTGAAATGAAGTATATGGTTTGATTCATGTAAAATTGATGGTATGCTCTGTATACCATCTCTCAATTCACAGTAAAATTTTCAAAAAGGCATAATTTTAACAGAATTATTTTGTCAACAGTGTAAACAAACTTTTAAAATTAAACATGTCATAGATTAATTTAAAATTTTTTTTTTTTTTTTTACTTTTTATTGTGAACTAGGTGAAAGTTTCCAGATCAACTCAGTTTGCTAATTCATAAACATTTTGTTTCATGCCATTGATTGTAATCTCCACCATGCCATATCACTTATCCCATTTTCTCCCTTTATTTCCTGTTCCCCTTACCTCCTTTCCTATTCCTTCTTGCCTTCTGAACTTTGTCCTTAGGCAAAGGCTGCTCTTTGGATACTGTTGTTGTTGTTAAGTGTCGTCAAGTCAATTCTGACCCATAGCAACCCTGTATAGGGTTTCTGAGGAGCAGCTGGTGAGCTTGAACCACCTACCTTGCAGTTCAAACAGCTTATGGCAGTCTGGTGCATTAACCCACAGTGCCACTTTGGACCTTAGTGGTTGCTTATTCTAAAGTGTGCATACCTTCCTAGTGTTAATGTTATCCTTATAGATCTGTCAAAGTGACATTATCAGTGGGCTCAAGCATGGCCACAATTATGAGGGTGGCCCAGGACTGGGCAGTGTTTCGTTCTTTTGTGCATAGGGTCGCTATAAGTCGGTTCTGACTAGATGGCATCTAACAACAACAACAACATAGATCTGTCTATTCTTTGGCTGAAAATTGAGCCATGATAATAGACTCCTGCTGTGGCACTGGAGGATAAGTACTGAACTGCTAAGCACAAGGTCAGTGGTTCAAACCCACCAGTCACTCCTTGGAAACAAACCCTATGCAGGGTCACTATAAGTTGGAACTGACTCAACAGCTCTTAATAGCAACAACAGTGAGTTTAGTTCTAAGCCTGAAAGGTAACTAAGGGCAATAATTTGGGGGAATCCACCAATCTCTGTCTGACCAGTAAGTCTGGTCCTTATAATTTTGAGTTTTGTTCACCTTTTACTCCAATGCTATTCAAGACCTTCTAGGGTGATCCCTTTCAGAGCAGTTGGTAGTAGTATCCAGGTACAGCCTAATTCTTCTGGTCTCAAGATCATGGAGACTGGTGTTTGCATGATCCTTTAGTCCACTGGACTAATTATTTCTATGTATCTTCAAGTTTCTTCAATCTTATTTCCTGTACAGGGTGAAACCAGTACTTGCAACTTAGATGGCCAAAACAAACTTTGGAGACCCCAGTCACTACTCACCAAAGTAGGATATAGAACATTGCCTTTGTGGACTATTTATGCCAACCTACTGACAGCACTTAACAACAACGACAACCTATAAGGAGAACAATAATACTAGGGAGGTATGCATACCTTAGAATAATCGACCATTTATGATCCAAAGAACAGCATTTGCCCAAAGACAACATCTCATTCCGTTAAGGTCTTTCTTGTTGCTGTTGTTAAGTGCCATTGAGTGAGTTCCCACTCATAGTGACCCTGCATAGATTTATGAGGAGCAGCTAGTGGGTTTTTGGTGTTTGGTTGTGACTAAACGTTTTTTATAATGTTTCCCCTTGTTGTTGTTGTTTTGAAGTGCAATCGAGTCAGTTCTGACTCACAGTGACCCTGTATATAGAGTTATCAAGAAGTGGCTGGTTGGTTTGAACCACCAACTTTCTAGTTAGCAGTACAGTGCTTATCCCACAATGCCATACCAGGACTCCTTGTGTGTTCCACTATACCCATGGATAAATTAGAAGCACATACAAATGTTGATGTTGTTAAGTACCATTGAGTCAGTACTGATTCAGAGCGACCCTGTATAGTTTGTCGTACTGTGGTGGCTTGTGTGTTGCTGTGATTCTGGAAGCTATACCACCAGTATTTTAAATACCAGTAGGGTTGCCCATAGTAGACAAGTTTCACCTGATCTTCCAAAAGACAGACTAGGAAGAATGAGAGATGATCTACTTCCAAATATTTAGTCACTGAAAACATTATGAATAGCAATGGAACACTGTCAGATAGCACCAGAATATTGAAACATGATGGAGAACACCAGAATATTTTCAGATATAGTGCTAGAAGATGAGCCCCTTAAGTTGGAAAACACTCAAAATATGACTGGGGAAGAGCTGCGTCCTCAAAGTAGAGCATGATGACATGAATGGAATAAAGCCTTCAAGACCTTCATTTGCTGATGGTGCATAACTCAAAATGAAGAGAAACAGTTGTAAACATCCATTAATAATCAGAACGTGGAACATACAAAGTATGAATCCAGGAAAATTGAAAATTATCAAAAATGAAATGGAGTGCATAAACATCAATGTCCTAGGCGTTAGTGAGTTGAAATTGACTGGTATTGACCATTTTGAATCTGACACTCACATGGTTTACTGTGTCAGGAATGACTAATTGAAGAGGAGTGGCATCACATTCATCATCAAAAAGAACATATCAATCTCTGTCTTGAAATTCAGTGCTGTCTGTGATAGGATGGTATCGATACCCATACAAGGAAGACCAGTTAATCCCCCTAATCTCCCTATCTTATAAATAATGCTTTTTATATATTTTCCTTCTACTTTTCTCTCAATATTTTTCTTCTTTGTTATTTCATTAACTCCCAGTTCCCCAATTTTCTCTTCATTTGTACATAATTATATACTAATGATTCTCAAAGTTAATTCTAGTTCAGGGAATGTTGGATCTAGAGTTTATTACTCTAGACCCCTTGGCTTATCATTTAACCAACAAACCTTTACTAAGGGTCTCTTAAGTACCATTGTTGAATACATGCTTTTTTCTCTTGGTTTTGTGAATGATTTTGTTTTGTTTTGATATATTTCATATGCAAAGTCTTCTTACTGCAACGTACCATCTTCCTGAGTGTCATCACTTTAGAGCTCAGAGCTTATCTCTTTCCTGTTTCCTGATCACAAAACTTGGTTCTGACAAATGTGAAGAGTGTGAGAGAAGGGACACACTGAATGTAAAGAATCAAAACAAGGAAAGCAAACCATGAAAGTCAAAGAAAAGGCATATTTTCAAATTGATAGTCCAGTACATAATTCCAGGAATATGAGCCACATCCATCCTCTCACTTCCCAGGAAACTGGTCATAGCTTTATTTACTACTTCAGGAGGTACCGTGAATAATCTCTCTGGCTGGCAGTGCCTTCTGTGCTTTCACTCTCCTGGGCCTGTGACCAGATTTCTCTTGTTGAGGGATGGCTTTGCTGGCCATTCCTGGTGTCTGGAGTTATTATAAGTAATATCCCTCAGATGTTCTGATCCTGTTGTACTGTTCTCCAAGTCCTCCCCAGTCCACTCCAAGAATCCACCAAGATCTATGGTTTTCCTTGCATTATATTATAAAATAGACACTGGAGGGTGAGAGTAAGGACTAACCAGAAACATCACCATAGAAAGCTTGTAAGTCTGTCTTCTGTCTATAACTGATTGGAATACCTAAAATGGGGCTACAACGTGCCCAGTGAAGGAGGCTTCCTGTGGAATCTCTGCAATACATAAGACTGTAGGTGGAAGCCTGAACCACATCCAGATCTTCAGAGATGGGAAATTTTCACTTGAAAGGATTAGCAGACCAGCCTGGATTGGCTAGAAGAACAGAAGATACTTCTTGAAAGAAAGACCTACAGGAAAAATACAAAACAATAGAGGCAGACCGACTGTTACTACAAGAACAAGCATGTTGCTTGCCCAGGAGATATCAAGGCAAGTGGTCAGGTCACCTCAGTGCAAACCCTCTTCCAAGACTAAGACTTAATTGGAATACACGCTCTGATTGGTGACCATGCTCGTCACCCATAAGGGGAAGTGAGGGAAAAACAACAATGAAACTGTGAGATAAGCCCTACAATGTTGAATAGACTCCTGTGAACCCGGGTGGAGACCTTGTCAGCCAGCAGTGTGGTAAGACCTGGGTAATCTTGGGCCACACACACAGCCACAGAGGACTAGAGTGGAGAGTGAAGCATCCAGCTGATAAGAAGGGAGGGGATATGCGCAAGAACACCCACACTTGCACTAATACCCACTTGACCTGGCTCAATGACTGGATAATCAGAGCTCAACCAGAAGAAGAAAGAAGAGGAAAAGAAACGTAATCTGATACAATTTGATGAACTTGACCTACACCTATGGATGCAGTAGCTCAAAAGAGGAAACAAATCCTTATTGCAAGAATCATTCCCATCCCCTCCACTCACAGAGTAGACAGGGATGGGCAACTTGGAAATTGGCTACCCAAAATGGGGGTGGGGGGTGTTACAAAGGCAAGAAGTGACTGGCTTACAAGCTTTCAAGAGGGAACCTAGATCCAGAGGGCCTGGAGGAATACTGAGTAGTATCCAGTCTGTCTAGGCGGGGCTGATGAAATGAAATGCAGATAGGTCTCTTGTGATACAATAGTGAATAATTGTTATCAGGACTGATTGTGAGGGTTGGAAATGTAAAGGTAGAATTGACGGAATCAAAATTGAAGTCTTTCAGAAATACTCATGTCTGGTGGAAAAGCTATCCTTTGATGTTGGAAAAGAATTTAGCTTCTCATGTCAAAGCTGTCTCCAAACCCAACTCTGAAGTTCATTCATTCCTGTTGATGGGTTTTCAGCTTCAATGTTGTGCCCTGCATTAAATCACTCTGTCCTAATGATCTTTTTGTTTCAATCACTGCTCCACATCCAAGCTCTGTCCTTTAAAGAACTGATCGCCAAGTGTGGATTCATCCATAATCTCCCTGAAAGCACTCTTTAGGCTAAGGTCCAGAACTTGTTTGATATTTGATCCCCTGGGAAAGACACTACATTTACCCTCCCCTGAAGGACTGAGCTAGTCACAGTTGGTTGGGTAACTATGGGCTGCAGTGTCCTATGCTAGGCACAGCTTTGTCCTGCTTAAAACTGTTTTTAGTTGTCCTCAAGTCTATTCTAACTCATGGGACCCCCTCCATGCAACGTATAAACTGGTCCATAGGGTTTTCAAGACTCAGATTTTTCAGAAGCACATCTCCACACCTGCCTTCTGAGGTGCCTCTGGCTGGGTTTGAATCATGAACCTTTTGGCTAGTAGTTGAGCGCTTAACTGAATGCACCATCCAGGGTCTCCTCCAGTGTCACTAGTGAAATAAAAAACAGTGAAGTGTATCTAGATGTTAAAAACAGTGAAGATTTATTTACATTCCACCAAAACTCCCTTGGAGTCATTTTTCCAGGTTTCGAATCTGATTGAAAAATCATTTTAGTTTTTAGAGTCCCTGGGTAGTACAAATGAGTTGCACTACATTACTAACTCAAAGGTTGGCAAGTCCAACTCACATAACGACACCCAGAGAGAAAGTCCTGGCAATCTTATTCTGTCGGGAAAACCCTACAGAGCAGTTGGACTCTGGATCACATGGGGTTGTCATGAGGTGGAATTAACTTGATGGCAGTAGGTTTGGTTTGGTTTATATACATTCAAAGCACATTGTCTTCCATGATCTTTATCTCAATATCCTATCTACAGAGAGAACTAGTGAATAGTCTCAGTATACAAAAGAGAAAAAGTTAAGTAAATTTCAAAAGATACTCTTCTGTCTTTTGGGTTTCAGTTCATCAAGACAGAATCCAGGCTGTCAATCAAAATGGTAATTTATTGGCTGACAGGACTGCAGGGAAGATTTGGAAATAGACTGTAGGCAGGACAGGGATATTAGACCATGAGAAGGACTGAAACTAGTTCCTTCCATCTGCCACCTTATATTCTCTGGGCTAGCTGCATATCACACTATAGATTGGCTTTCTTCACAGCCTGGAAGAAGAGAGTTTTTCAATTTTACCTCTTAAAATTTTGCTCACTGGAGAGTGACAGTCTAAACATTTGTGGGAGGATTTTCTTGAGTCAGCATAAATCTGGTTCCTATTCCTAGTCCAAAGTATTGTGGCGATGGGATGGGTGTAGGTACATAAAACATGAAAGGTCCATACCAATCATACTAACTGCTGTTGATGTTGTATGGTTTGGACTTAGAGCGATCTTTATAGAGTTTCTGAGGAAGAGTTGGTGGTTTGAACCTCTGACCTTGTGTTTAGATGTCCAGTGTTTATTCTACACTGCCACACCAAGACTCCATTATAGAATAGGGTTGCTGTTAACCGACATCATGTCAGTTCTGAATCATAGTGACCCTGTATAGGGTTTCTGAGGAATGGCTGGTGGGTTTGAATAATGGACCTTGCAGTTCAAACAGACCTTATGGGCTAGTGCTTATCCTACAGTGCCACATCCAGACTCCAATGAATAGGGTTGTTGTTGTTATTAAGTGCCATCGAGTTGGTTTCAACTCATTGTTATTGTTAAGTGTGTTTGAGGTGATTCTGACCCATAGTGACCACGTATAGGGTTTCTGAAGAGCAGCTAGTGAGCTTGAACCACTGACCTTGTGGTTCAAACCAACTTTGCAGTCCAACGCATTAATCCACAGCGCTACACCAGGACTCTTCATAGCCACCAGGACTCCTTATAATGACCCTGTATAGGGTTTCCGAGGAGCAGCTGGTGAGTTTGAACTGTGGATCTTGTGGCTCAAAGAGACCTTCCGTCCTGCACTTATTGTACAGCGCCACAACAGGACTTCATGAATTGGGTGGTGGTGGTTATGTGCTGTGGAGTCGATCTGACTCGTAGTGATCATGTACAGGGTTTCCGAGGCTGTAAATCTTTACAGAGGCAGAATGCCTCATCTTTCTCCCACAGAACCGCTGGTAGTTTCAAACTGCTGACCTTGAGGTTCGCAGACTGCTTTGTAACCACTACACTACCAGAGCTCCTAGGTGTTTAAAGCTAAAAACTTCCCTTTAAATGTTACTTCAGATGCGTTTCATAAATTTTGATGTTTCATTTTAATTTTTTTTTAGTTAAAAAGATTTCTAAATTTCCCTTATTCTTTGTTCTTTACTCATGAAGTGTATAATCTTATTTCCAAATATTTGAAAAATTTCCAAATTTCTTATTATTGTGAAGTTTTAATATAATTTCATTGGGGTTGGAGAACACACCTTGTATGATTGAAAACTGTTGAAATATGTCACGATTTGTTTTATGACAGAATATATTGTTTATTCCATAGAAATAGTGATGTGCCCTTGACAAATATGTGTAATTTGCTGGAGTGTTCTATAAATGTCAATGATGTCAACTTTATTGAGAGTATTGCTCGTCTCCTTTACATTCTTATTGATATTCTGTTTAGGTATTCTATCAGTTATACAGAATGGCACAGGAAAATCTTCAACGCTTATTGTTAAATTGTCTGTTTCTTCTCTCAGGACAGTTAGGATGTGTGGAGAGCTTGAGTCCTTTTCAATCTTTCCTGAATGTATGTGGAAGCTTCCAGTCAGTCAGGCATCTATGGAGAACTTACCAAAGCCTCTGTGTCTTTCTGTGTTGTGATCTCTCTCTGTAAACCTCAAGCCAATGGTTCAGTTTACTGTTCAACCAGAACAGCAGCCTCTGGTTAGGAGAGGTGCAAGCCTTTCCATTTGGCACGGGATAAGGGTCTTCCCACCTCTGCTCCAAATTGAAACAGTCCCTTTTTGGCAGTGAAACTACTGATTTTTGTAGTCAGTCCTGACTTGGTGGAACTACCGCACAAAGTAAATCAGAGGTCGTGGAGGTTGGATAGGAGCAACCCCATGCAAGAACAACATATGTAGACCTATAGTCCTTCTACTTAAAGTTCAGCAGCTTTTCATGAATAAACACA
>NW_006408658.1:2960778-2971719 GCF_000296735.1 Chrysochloris asiatica
TTGCTTCTGCCACAAACTCCCCAGCTGTAAGTCTTCCAACCTTCTAAATATTCCATTATATGTGGTTCAGAGTACTGGGACCATTCCCTGAGCCTTCTTGGTCCTGTATTCTGTGTTGTTCTCGGCAGAGCTCGTTACTACACTTCCACCTGATCCTCCATCTTTTTCCAGAAGCCTCATATAAACCACTTTCTATTTAAAATACCTACAGTGGTTTTGGTTACCTGAACTGAAGTCTGATTATTGTGTTATCTGAGTCCACACAATCCAAAACCGAGCCTGCCCAAGAGCAGCATTGAAAGAATATTGACCGAATTGATTATTAAATTTCAGAAGGATGTTTACGACAAATTCATACTCCCCATGTGACGCCATAGGATAAGCACTCAATTTCAGGGTCTGTTTGAACTGAAAGGTCGGCAGTTCAAACTTACCAGCCACTCCTCAGAAACCCTATATAGGGTAACTATGAGTTGGAACCTACTCAACAACAAGAAGTTCATGATGTAGAACTGTTCCTGGGAAGAAATGTCAAGCCAATGTCTACTTTTTCCCCATCATCTTGCCTGTAGGTGGGGCCATATAACCTTTGCTGCTATTGTGAAGTGCCATCGAGTCAATTCTGACCCATTGGGACCCTGTATAGGGTTTCCAAGGAGCAGCTGGTGAGCTTGAATCACTGAAGTTCCAGTTTAAATGGCTTTGCAGTCTGACACATTAGCCCACAGCGCCACGCCAGTACTCCTTATATGACTTGTTGTTGTTGTTGTTATGTGCCATGGAGTCGGTTCCGACTCATAGCGAGCCTGTACAGGGTTTTCGAGGCTGTAAATCTTTATGGGAGCAGAAAGCCTCATCTTTCTTCCGTGGAACAGCTGGTAGTTTCGAACTGCTGACCTTGCGGTTCACAGCCCAATTCTTAACCACTATGTTACCTTATGGTCAAAGCAATATGGATAGAAGTGATGTGTGCCACTTCTAGTGTGATGTGGCTCTCTGGTATGTTATTCCTGATTTGTAGGGAGATTGAAGGAACATACTAAAGATGGTGGTGGTTATGTGCTCGTGGAGTCGGTACCAACTTGAAGTGACCCTGTACAGGATTTCCGAGGCTGGTAGTTTCAAACTGCTGACCTTGAGGTTCGCAGCCTGATTCTTAACCACTACGCTACCAGAGCATGTAAAATGGAAGGAGTTACCTGAGTTACCACTTGGAGGAAAGCCATCCAGCGGAATCATTCAATCAACAATATCATGCTTTTTTTCCTTTCTGAGTGAACAACGAATAGCATTTTACCTTGTTAACTGAAACTTTGAAGTTGTATTGTTACTGATACAGACAGTCATGACAATATCTGACACTAGTATTTTTGAATCGCAGGAAGCATATTTAACAAACAGAATTTTATTAAATACTAAATAGATTTGCGTTTGGGGACAACTTTTAAGCTGCCACGTGCTCTTATAGAAGACATTGCTGTTATTCGTCTGCCCTCTCCAGGCGGAAATGTAGAAGTACAGAAAAAAATGGTTCCGTTACTCTGGTGCTGTCTTCAACAATTCCCTCTCTCTTCTCACTCTACTGTCAGGGTCAGAAATGCTCATGTCTGGTGGAAAAGCTATCCTTTGATGTTGGAAAAGAATATAGCTTCTCACCTCACAGCTGTCTCCAAAGACAGCTCTCAAGTTCATTCATTCCTGTTGGGTTTTCAGCTTCAATGTTGTGCCCTGCATTAAAACGCTCTGTCCTGTTGTTATTGTTTTAATCACTGCTCCACATCCAAGCTCTGTCCTTTAAAGAACTGATCGCCAAGTGTGGATTCATCCATAGTCTCCCTGAAAGCACTCCTTAGGCTATGGTCCAGAACTTGTTTGATATTTGATCCCCTGGGAAAGACACTACATTTACCCTCCCCTAAAGGACGGAGCTAGTCACAGTTGGTTAGGTAACTATGGGCTGCAGTGTCCTATGCTAGGCACAGCTTTGTCCTGCTTAAAACTGTTTTTAGTTGTCCTCAAGTCTATTCTAACTCATGGGACCCCGTCCGTGCAACATATAGCTGGTCCATAGAGTTTTCAAGACTCAGATTTTTCAGAAGCACATCTCCACGCCTGCCTTCTGAGGTGCCTCTGGCTGGATTTGAATCATGAACCTTTTGGCTAGTAGTTGAGCGCTTAACTGAATGCACCATCCAGGGTCTCCTCCAGTGTCACTAGTGAAATAAAAAACAGTGAAGTGTATCTAGATGTTAAAAACAGTGAAGATTTATTTACATTCCACCAAAACTCCCTTGGAGTCATTTTTCCAGGTTTCGAATCTGATTGAAAAATCATTTTAGTTTTTAGAGTCCCTGGGTAGTACAAATGAGTTGCACTACATTACTAACTCAAAGGTTGGCAAGTCCAACTCACATAACGACACCCAGAGAGAAAGTCCTGGCAATCTTATTCTGTCGGGAAAACCCTACAGAGCAGTTGGACTCTGGATCACATGGGGTTGTCATGAGGTGGAATTAACTTGATGGCAGTAGGTTTGGTTTGGTTTATATACATTCAAAGCACATTGTCTTCCATGATCTTTATCTCAATATCCTATCTACAGAGAGAACTAGTGAATAGTCTCAGTATACAAAAGAGAAAAAGTTAAGTAAATTTCAAAAGATACTCTTCTGTCTTTTGGGTTTCAGTTCATCAAGACAGAATCCAGGCTGTCAATCAAAATGGTAATTTATTGGCTGACAGGACTGCAGGGAAGATTTGGAAATAGACTGTAGGCAGGACAGGGATATTAGACCATGAGAAGGACTGAAACTAGTTCCTTCCATCTGCCACCTTATATTCTCTGGGCTAGCTGCATATCACACTATAGATTGGCTTTCTTCACAGCCTGGAAGAAGAGAGTTTTTCAATTTTACCTCTTAAAATTTTGCTCACTGGAGAGTGACAGTCTAAACATTTGTGGGAGGATTTTCTTGAGTCAGCATAAATCTGGTTCCTATTCCTAGTCCAAAGTATTGTGGCGATGGGATGGGTGTAGGTACATAAAACATGAAAGGTCCATACCAATCATACTAACTGCTGTTGATGTTGTATTGTTTGTACTTAGAGCGATCTTTATAGAGTTTCTGAGGAAGAGGTTGGTGGGTTTGAACCTCTGACCTTGTGGATAGCAGTCCAGTATTTCTCCTACAGCACCACACCAAGACTCCATTATAGAATAGGGTTGTTGTTAACTGACCTTGTATAGGGTTTCTGAGGAATGGCTGGTGGGTTTGAACAGTGGACCTTGCAGTTCAAACAGACCTTATGGGCTAGTGCTTATCCTACAGTGCCACATCCAGACTCCAATGAATAGGGTTGTTGTTGTTATTAAGTGCCATTGAGTTGGTTTCAACTCATTGTTATTGTTAAGTGTGTTTGAGGTGATTCTGACCCATAGTGACCACGTATAGGGTTTCTGAAGAGCAGCTAGTGAGCTTGAACCACTGACCTTGTGGTTCAAACCAACTTTGCAGTCCAACGCATTAATCCACAGCGCTACACCAGGACTCTTCATAGCCACCAGGACTCCTTATAATGACCCTGTATAGGGTTTCCGAGGAGCAGCTGGTGAGTTTGAACTGTGGATCTTGTGGCTCAAAGAGACCTTCCGTCCTGCACTTATTGTACAGCGCCACAACAGGACTTCATGAATTGGGTGGTGGTGGTTATGTGCTGTGGAGTCGATCTGACTCGTAGTGATCATGTACAGGGTTTCCGAGGCTGTAAATCTTTACAGAGGCAGAATGCCTCATCTTTCTCCCACAGAACCGCTGGTAGTTTCAAACTGCTGACCTTGAGGTTCGCAGACTGCTTTGTAACCACTACACTACCAGAGCTCCTAGGTGTTTAAAGCTAAAAACTTCCCTTTAAATGTTACTTCAGATGCGTTTCATAAATTTTGATGTTTCATTTTAATTTTTTTTTAGTTAAAAAGATTTCTAAATTTCCCTTATTCTTTGTTCTTTACTCATGAAGTGTATAATCTTATTTCCAAATATTTGAAAAATTTCCAAATTTCTTATTATTGTGAAGTTTTAATATAATTTCATTGGGGTTGGAGAACACACCTTGTATGATTGAAAACTGTTGAAATATGTCACGATTTGTTTTATGACAGAATATATTGTTTATTCCATAGAAATAGTGATGTGCCCTTGACAAATATGTGTAATTTGCTGGAGTGTTCTATAAATGTCAATGATGTCAACTTTATTGAGAGTATTGCTCGTCTCCTTTACATTCTTATTGATATTCTGTTTAGGTATTCTATCAGTTATACAGAATGGCACAGGAAAATCTTCAACGCTTATTGTTAAATTGTCTGTTTCTTCTCTCAGGACAGTTAGGATGTGTGGAGAGCTTGAGTCCTTTTCAATCTTTCCTGAATGTATGTGGAAGCTTCCAGTCAGTCAGGCATCTATGGAGAACTTACCAAAGCCTCTGTGTCTTTCTGTGTTGTGATCTCTCTCTGTAAACCTCAAGCCAATGGTTCAGTTTACTGTTCAACCAGAACAGCAGCCTCTGGTTAGGAGAGGTGCAAGCCTTTCCATTTGGCACGGGATAAGGGTCTTCCCACCTCTGCTCCAAATTGAAACAGTCCCTTTTTGGCAGTGAAACTACTGATTTTTGTAGTCAGTCCTGACTTGGTGGAACTACCGCACAAAGTAAATCAGAGGTCGTGGAGGTTGGATAGGAGCAACCCCATGCAAGAACAACATATGTAGACCTATAGTCCTTCTACTTAAAGTTCAGCAGCTTTTCATGAATAAACACAGCTCAATTCACAGTTTTCTCTCTACTGGTTGGTTTTCAAATCTGTGCTAACTGATCCACGCCTCCTCCAGTTTTCTAGTGGTTTCCTGGAGAAGAGATTTACAACACTCTTACTCTGTTATGTATTGCCAAACATTGTTTTTTTTTTTTTTTTTTTGAGGTAGATTATTACATTCCCTCAGTTTTATATTTGGCCAATAGATCGCCATGCTTGGGTTCCCAAGTATAGCCCTCTGTCTTGTGTTTAAACACATAGCTCCTCTTCCTAAAGTATTCCCCTGGTGCCTGAGAAGAAGGGCTCCACCCTCAGACACAGGATTTCCTGGAAGCAGTCTACTCCTTGTAGGGTTTCCTAATGAAACAGAGGACACCTGGTAAGTTTGAATTTCAGAGATACAACAAAGAATTATTTTAGTATAAATATGCTCAAATATTGCAATGAACGGAACCTGCTTTTACTAAAACATTATTTACTGTTGGTCTGAAATTCAAATTTAACTGGACATCTTGTGTCTTTATTGTTAAATCAGGTAACACTATCCCATGTCCAACTGGATGTTACCATTTGTCTTGGGACACCAGCTCCACTTTCCCCAAGCACATGCTCACTTCCCACACACACTTTTCTTAGGGTAAAATCCTCCCTCTAGGAGTCTGATGCAGATAGGTCCAGAATCTCAGCTAGGATTACCTTTATTCACCTGTCTTGGGCTGGGTTCTCTAGAGAAGCAAAACCAGTAAAACTTTATATACACACATGTATACACACACACACATTTATATATGAAGAGAAGTTTCTATCCAGGAAATGGCTCACACATTTGTACAGATGGGAGAGTTTCAAGTCTGGACCAGATGAACCAAGATCGACAAGTAGGAAGGCAGGTCTGGCAGTCTAGCAGGCAGGTCAGGCAGGCCGGCAGGCTGCTGATGACTCCCAGGATCGACAGGTTACATGCTCAAGTTCAAAGCTTATCAGATGATAAGCAAGATCCAGACACAACAGAGTACAAACAAGCTTTGCCTGAGTGTCTAATATATTGGAAGCTGGTCACATTCCTGAGGAAGCATCCTTTCAATTGATTGGCTGCTCAGAGCAGAACTCATCATAGTTAACTACATTATATTAGATCTTATTATGTTGATAACTGTATGTCAATTGCCAAACTTCTCAGAATCCTGGCCCAGTCAAGTTGACACAAAACCTTAATTAACACCCATTAGGAGAGGTCTGGTAGTATAGCGGTTATGAATTAGGCTGTGAAATGCAAGGTCAGCAGTTCGAAACTATCAGCTGCTCTGCAGGAGAAAGATGAGGCTTTCTGCTCCCATAAAGATTTATAGCCTCAGAAACCCTGTTTAGGGTCGCTATGGGTCGGAACCGACTTGACAACACTTAACAACAACAGGAGAGGTCATATTATACTAAACTCTAAGATGAAGACATTTTTGGTCCATGATCTTTCTTTGAGAAAACTTCTTGACTCAAATACAAATTAGCTCCAAATATAGTTTGTTAAGCCCCAGAGTAGTTTCTGTTACATTCCTGCCTCACATCATTAATAATTACTCTATTGATTCTTCTAGACAAAAGTTCTGCCCTTCTGGTAATAAAGCTGCTGGCAACATTTTATTTACAACAGTCAAATTCAAATACCATAAAATTCATCCTTTTATATGTAAAATCCAATGCTTTTTAGCATATTCACACAGTTGTGCAATCATCCCATTATCTAATTGTCACCCTCAAGACAAACCCCATTCTCATAGTAGTAATTCCTCATTCTCTTCATTCCTAGCCTCTGTCAATCACTCATCTACTTTATCTTGTTGCTGTTAAGTGCTGTGGAGTTGGTTCTGACTCACAGCAACCTTGTATAGGGTTTCCAAAGTTCGGCCAGTGGGTTTGAACCACTGACCTTGTCGCTCTCCTACAAGGCCACACTAGAATTCCCATCTACTTTATATCTATCTATGGATTTGCCTCACTCACTGCATTAAGTCAATTCTGACTCACAGTGGCCCTATAAATAGTGTTGCTGAGACTGTACATCTTTATGGGAGCAGATGGTCTCATCTGTCTCCCACAGACAGCCTGGTGGATTTGAACCATGCAGTTACCAGCCATCACTTAACCCACAGAATCACCAGAGCTCCTTTGTATTTGCCTATTCTTGACATTTCATACAAATGGAATCATGTAATATGTGACTTATTTTTTGGTCTGGGTTCCTTCATTTAGCATAATGTTTTCAACGTTCACCCTTGAAATATACATTTGAAAACTATATGCATTTAAGATGTATATAGTCACTACACTCAGTCAGAAACCACAAACCACATTTATTTTAATCTATAACATTCCTATTTCTGCTGTTGTTTGTCATGGAGTCAATTCATATTCAAAGTGTCCCCACATGACAGGGAAGAACTGCCCCAGAGTGTTTCCTAGTCTGTAGTCTTTACTTAAGCGAATTGTTAGGTCTTTTCTTCCATGGAGCTACTAGTAGGTTCAAACTGCTGACTTCTAGGTTAGTAGTGAGTTTGAATTTTTGTTTACGTATTAGCTAATACATTGTAGCTCCTAATGAAAAGAGAAAATGGGATTCATATCGCATCTGTTGGGTTAAAGAGCCTGTGTGCTTTTTGCAGAATCACATATTCCATTACTTTAGCTAGGGTCACTTCTTAGACACATAATCACCCAAACCAAGCACCCTCTGGAAGCCCACTCTGAGCTCCTGGGTTCTAAGGGCATACACCATGGGGTTAAGGGCTGGGGGGATGACATTGTACAGCACATTGAGGAGAACAGGGATGAGGGGCACCTTTCTTCCTGCCAGGTGGGTGACAGATACTACAACAATGACTGTATAGAAAAAAACGATGAGGATGAGGTGTGAGCTACAGGTACTCAGGGCTTTTGATGTTGCCTCAGCAGAGTTCAGCCTCAGCACTGAGCGAAAAATCAAAGCATAGGAAGCAAAGACCAGACACATGTCACTTCCACCTATGATCCAGGCCAAGGCCAACTGATAGAACCTGTTAACGGCGATGTCATCACAGGCCAAACTGGTGACTCCCAAGTTAGAGCAGAGGCAGTGTTCAATCTCGTTCCTGGAGCAGTAGTGTCTCTGGGAAGCCAGTACAGGCACTGGGATGGTCAATAAACCATTCCTGAGCACCATAAATGCTATGGATTTGATTACAAAGGCTTGAGTAACTATGGACGGATATTGCAGTGGATAGCAAATGGCAACATATCTATCCACAGCCATGCAGAGGAAGATGCCTGACTCCATGCTAAGAAAATAATGGATCGCATAGATCTGAGCAAAGCACTGAGGAAGGCTGATGGACTTGGCATCAAACCAGAAGATGGCCAGGATCTTGGGCATGATGGTGGTAGCCAGACCTATGTCAACTATCGCAAGTACACTAAGGAACTGATACATGGGCTGGTGCAGGGCAGACTCACGTTGGATGGTTATCATGATGAGAAGATTGGCACCTAGCGCTAAGAGGTAGAGCAGAGCCAGTGGCAGGGAAAGCCAGTGCTGCCACTGGTAAATGCCTGGGAATCCCAACAGGATGAACTCAGAGACTTGAAACCTTGAGCTATTAGTTACATTCTGGGAGAGATCCATATCTTGGGACATCTTAACGATCAGCACCTGTCTGCAGGAAAAAGGGAACCAAGAAAGAAATTTGGTTAAATGTTAAATTGTGAATCAGATTAAATATATAACTCATGTATAGTAACTCAGTCTCTTTGATCAGGATATTCCCCTGTGAAATTTTGGTCTGTGGGAAATGTTGAGAGGAGTGTAAATGAGGTGACCAAAACAGGCCTTAAAAGGGAGATTACAGTAGAAACAGAGTCAGATGGGAATCTGTTACTGATTTAAAGTCATTCAGTGTTGTTTTTCTACATGAAGCAAGAAGACACAGACATAAATCAGGACACAGAATCGTTAGGCACAAGCTGACTTTCTCAGGAGGTAGACAGAGGGGGGAATTGACATGTTCTTGCTTTCAGGACATCCAGAGAAGAGTAAGAAATCACAAGAATTCCCATAATAGTTTTGATTTGATTAGTCTCTAGGTGTTCTCACAAAATCTTTGATAGGAAGGTTTTTTCAAATTTGAGAAAATTATTGAGGTGCACTGTAGTTAAAAGATTTATCTCAACTTAGAGTTTAAATGATAAAATATTTGAGGCAAATATTTTGTGTTTAATTGCTCTACTTTCCACTCAACTACTGTTCACAGTTTGACTTGAAGGTAAAGATGAAGCTTTCTGCTCCTGCCAAGATTATAGCCTTGGAAACCCTATTCAGGGTTGCTGAGTCAGAACTGACTCCATGGCACTTAACAACAACAACAACAACAACAACAGTGACTTAACACTTAACACAAAAGGTCTTTTACAGGTGTAACCTTTTTTACCCCTTCTGATTAAAAAAGCAAATTTGAAAACATGTTAAAACATTTTTGAAATAATTTACTTTTCAATGCTAATAAAATAAAATAGTTAAATTAGCAATAATTTGACCAACTCTAGATTTTAGTAGGACCTTTCCAGGTAATATTTTATTATTTTCTACATATTACTGTCTTTTTTCTTAAAGAAATGTTGTCATGTACTGTGAATTATCACAGCTGTTTAGACAATTTTATGTTTAAATAGAATCAATGTCCATTGTCTTTTCATAGCTGCTTTCACATTTGTGAGGTTTTCACTGTGTTCAAATCTTCCATGGCTATAAAACATCTTCAAGTTATTATGTCAGAAACTTTATTTTGGTTTATGTAAGAATCATATAATTGTACATTTTTCTGCAGCTTTTATATTTGAATATAAATATGAGCCCATTTAGTTTCTGAGTTACAAAATTTCCATTCTCAAAACACTCTCCTTACTCTAGGTATTGTTATCTAAGGTTTTTTGCACACATCTCTAGACAGGAGAGAGATATGAGTCATCTACTGATTATAGTAAGGAGCTCTGGTAGCATAGTGGTTACGAATCAGGCTGCTAATCTCACGGTCAGCAGTTCGAAATTACCAGCTGTTCCGCAGGACAAAGATGAGGCTTTCTGCTCCTGTAAAGATTTACAGCCTCAGAAACCCAATGCAGGGTCGCTATGAGTCGGAACCGACTCCACGGCAAAAAACAACAACATTGATTATAGTAAGCATGCATTCCTTCTTGTAATTAGAATATTAGGAAAAGAATTACAATATTATTTTCATGAGGCACTTCAAAAACTAAAAGTATATGACTAAAAAACCCATTAAAACTAATATGGTCATCTAGAGATTATCACAATATTTTGAAGTACTTGCTATTATAGTTTTCTATGCCTTTTAAAAAATATAATTGGTATTTTATGTGTAGAATTTTGTGTCCTATTTTATTTCATAAAATATTTCATAAAAGCATCTATATGCATTTTAAAATAGTTGCATAGTTTGTTATTATAGCAAAACCGAGAACTAATGAGAACTTATTACAGAGAACTGGAAACTCGTCTTGCTTTTTGGGGGGCGTCTCAGAAGTTTTCTGCCTTTGGCATACGTGGTTTTACCACTTGTTTAAATGGAAAATATTTGAGTTTTCCTTCTCTGACAAGTTTTCACCTTACTTAGGTCCTGGCTTTCATAGGTTTTATTATGTATCCTTTTACAAGTTTTGCTTGCTATTTAAATGTTATAACTTTTTAACATGCAAATATACAAACATAATTGTTGTTTTTAAGTACCATCAAGTAGGTTCCAAGTCACAGTGACCCTGTATAAGGTTTCTGAGGAGCAGCTGGTAGGTTTGAACGTTCAGCACTTGTCCTATGTTGTCACACCAGGACTCCATAACCATATTATATGGATTTTAAAAATGACTTACTCTATGGTTTTCAGAAGTATAATAGCAGTTCTTAGTGTATAATTTAATTATGATATTCATGGAGGAAGTGTTCTATGAATTCCCTGAAATTAAATCGAACATTAATTTGTAAGTATATTTTCTGAATAGAAGACCCATTAAATTTTCATCAGCTCTCCAATAGTGATATTATCTCAAAACAAAAATGAGTGACTTAGGAAGTCACCTTCATTTCTTATTAA
>NW_006408658.1:2972774-3009047 GCF_000296735.1 Chrysochloris asiatica
AGCCCATCCCACTGCAGTCCTCAAGTTCATCTAACGCTGGCTAGGACAGGTTATTGTCTCACTTCAGTTGGAGTTCCCCCTAGAGACTTTGGACGTTGATCCTGGTCACACCTGAGAACAGTTCTACTCAGACCTCAGCTGTGCCTTCAGGGAGTACTGCTGAACAATCCTTAGTAAATTCCTGGGCCAACAGGCTCATCATAGAAAAGGACTTTTAGGAAGCCTGGGCCACAGTAGGGTATAGGCTATGCCAACTTGAACTTGAATAACTTGAAAGCAGCTTTTCTTAGGCAGTTAAGTGAAAAGATCCAACATTAGAGAAACAACTGTTCTCAATTCAGACCTTTAAGCATAGAACAAAATACATATGTTGCTTTTAAAATGCAAGGCAATGAAGTAGAGCACTTGTGAAGTTTCTAACTTCAAATGACTCATACTTGCGTTCAGTGGGTTTTTAAGATGAAACTCAAACCATAGCAAAACCATTGCTATCAAGTTGATTGAAGTGGCTGGTGGACTCAAACCACTGACCTAGTGGTTAGCAGTCCAGTGCTTGTCCTTATACTTCAAGATGGGCTACCCCAAATTCAGCTGAGGTGTACTGTGTCCTATTAGGATCAGAGTATCACTGGAGAGTGTTTCTTCCACACTAAATGTGAATACAAATGAAGTAATCTACAAAATCATAATTACTTTTAGGTTATAAGATACCTTAGAACATAAACTGAGTCCTGGTGTGGTGCTGTGGGATAAAGCACTAGACCACAAGGTTGGTTTGAACCACAATGTGGGAAGTTCAAACTCATCAGTGGCTCCTTGGAAGCCCTATACAGGGTCGCTATGAGTCAGAACCAATTTGACAGCACAAGGGTATAAACAGGAGCCCAGTGACTCCATTGGATAAGTATTGAACTGTGAACCACAAGGTTGATGGCAGTCCACCAGCTGCTCGGGGAGAGAAAGATGCAGCTCTCTGCTCCTGCAAAAGATTTAGCACCTCACCTTGGAAGCCCCATCCAGGGTCACAATGAATCAGAACTGATTCTGTACTTCACAACAAAATGTATCAGAACACACTCCAGGGTACTTAACAAGGACATAAAGCAGTTCCTGAGAATATTTTGTTTTGTAAAAAGGGTCAGTGCAAATGTGATAAACCAAAGAAATGAGAAACTCAGTTGGGAATATCCAAATAGAGCCCTTCGGTGCACCCTGCCTTTCATGTCAGTCCTGGAGTTGCTGAAATGTTCAATGAGACTGTGCTAGTTATCTCCAGTTCCACCTCCATTACATTTATACCTGACTTTTCTGTCCTGTTCTGTTCCCCAAGAGCTGCCCTTTCTGGGCTGCAGCAAGTATACTGGGTATGGGTAAGTTGCTCCTCGGAAACCTATACCAGGTCTCTATGAGTTGGAACCAACTTGATGCACTTTAACAACAAGATCAAGCCTCTGACTGAATACTGAATGGAGAAAAGAGGAAACATACATCAGGATATTTATTCACCTCAGTTCCCTTTCTTTTGACTGTTGCCTGCTGCTAATGGTTGCCTTGTGTTGTTGCAGTTGTTATGTGGCCCTCTTCCATGATTCTAAGTCTGGCCAGGCACTGGTAACCATCGCTTACCCTGCAGGCCAATGGTAACAGTAGCTTCTTGCTGTTCCTTTTTGTTAAGTTCTGTGAAGTTTATTCTGACCCTTAACGAACCTGTGTAGGGTTTCTGAGGAGCAGCTGGTGAGCTTGAACCACCGACCTTGTAGTTCAAACGGTTTTACAGTCTGGTGCATTAACCCACACCGCCACACCAGGACTATGAAATTCACTCTCTTTGCTGGTTCCTTTACCCCAACCCATGACTCAATCATAACAATTGTGAGCGTGACACAAGACAGTGTTTCTTTCTGTTGTACATCTGGTCACTTGAGTTTAAACAACTGTATGACACCTAACCACAACAGCAGAGGTTTTTAAGTGCCATTGTTTCAGTTCTTACTCACAGCGACCCTGTATAGGATTTTCAATGAGCAGCTGATGGTTTTGAACCATCGACCTTGCAGTTAGCCATCCAGTGCTTTTCTCACAGTGCCACACCAGGACTCATTTATAGGCTGAACAGTGGATATTTGTACACATGGAATCCTGGGATTGCTCTGTATGACAAGCACTGGACCACAAGGTCAGTTTGAACTGCAAGGTCAGTGGTTCAAACTCATGAGCTGCTCATCAGAAACTTTACATTGTTGTTGTTAGGTGCCATTGAATTGGTACCAACTCATAATGACCCTATATACAACATAATGAAACACTATGTGTCCTGTGCCAACGTCATAATCTTTGCTACACTTGAGCCCATTGCTGCTGCCACTGTGCTAATCCATCTAGTAAGGGGTCTTCCTCTTTTTCTCTGACCCTCCACTTTACCAAACATGATATCTTTCTCCAGGGACTGTTCCCTCCTGATAACATGTTTGAAGTCTGAGAGGCGAAGTCTGGCCATCCTGCTTCCAAGGAGCATTCTGGCTGTACTTCATCAAATACAGATTTGTTAGTTCTTTTGACAGTCCATGGTCATTTTAATATTCTCCAGCACCGTAATTCAAATGCATCAATTCTTCTACTGTCTTCCTTATTCACTGTCCAACTTTCACATGCATATGAGGTTATTGAAAATACCATGGCTAAAGGGTCAGGCACACCTTAGTCCTCAAGTGGACATCTTTGTTCTTGAACACGTTAAAGAGGTCTTGTACAGCAGATTTGCCTAATGCAACATGCCATTTGATTTCTTGACTGCTGCTTCCATGAGTGTTGATGGTGGATCCAAGCAAAATGAAGTCTTTGATATCTTCAATCATTTTTCCATTTATATATGAATGCTGTTTATTGGTCCAGTGATGAGGATTTTTATTTTCTTTACATTGAAGTGCAACCCATACTGTGGTCTTGGATCTTCATCAATATTTTAAGACCTCTTCACTTTCAGCGAGCAAGGTTGTATCATCTGCATATTGCAGGTTGTTAAAGAGTCTTCCTTCAATCCTGATGCTGCGTTCTTCCTCATGTAATCCAGTTTTTTGAATTATGTGCTCAGTTTACAGATTGAATAAGTATAGTGAAAGATTACAACCCTGGAACACACCTTTCTTAATTTTAAATCATTAATTGTTCCCTTGTTCTGTTTGGACAACTGCCTCTTGGTCTATGTACAGATTTCTCATGAGCACAAGTGAGTGTTCCAGAATACTCATTCTCCACAATGTTGTCCATAGCTTGCCATGATCCACACAATCTAAAGTCTCTATGTAGTCAATAAAGCACAGGTAAACATCTTTCTGGTACTCTCTGCTTTCAGATAAGAGACATCTGACATCAGCAATAATACCCCTGTTTCATGTCCTCGTCTGAATCCATCTTGAACATCTGGTACTTCTCTGTAAATGCATGGTTTTTGAATTATCTTTAGCAAAATTTCACTTGCATGCAATATTAATGATATTGTCCGATGTTTTCTGCATATGTTGGGTCACATCTCCATGGAATGGGCACAAATATGGATCTCGTCCAGTCAGTTGTCCAGGTAGTTTTGTCTTGCAAATTTATTGGCATAAATGAGTGAGTGCCTCCAGCATTTTATCAGTTTGCTGATAAAGATTTTAATTTCGTATTCCATCAGTTCTCGGTGCCTTGTTCTTTGCCAATGCCTTCAATGCACTTAGGATTTCTTCCTTCAGTATCACTGGATCTTGATCATATGCTACCTCTTGAAATGGCTGAACACTGACCATTTCATTTGGTATAGTGACTCAGTGTATTTCTTCCATCTTCTTTTTCTTTTAAGTTTTTATTGTGACTTGAGTGATAGTTTACATGGGGAACATCAGTGCATTTCTTGCAATGATTACAATCTCCTGCATGCTTCATCATTCAACAGTATTTACTTCTATTCCCTCTATTTGTTTATTTGGTGTTTTTTTTTTTTTTTTTTTTTTTTGTGATGTGCACCAAAACACTCAGGAATATACAATCTTCAAACAAAGGGCACACCCTGCCCTCTGGCTGCCAGCACACATCTCCTCTCCCTTCATGAGTCTAGAATCCTCAGCTGCTCTGTTTCTCCATGTCATGGTCTCTGCCTCCATCTCTGGTGTTGCTGCTTCTCTTGGTAGGGTCCCACACTCCATTTCTGCTCTTCTTCCTTGATGTTCCCAGGATCCTCTGTTCCAGGACTGTAAGATTGACCACTCACCCCCTTTTGCTACAAAACTTCTACCTTTACAGTTGAAACAATAGCAATTAGCTACCTCCATCTTCTTTAGATACTTTCTGTATCATTCAATATTTTGCCAATTATTGTTGTTAAGTGCTATCGAGTCAATTCTGACCCATATTGATCCTATATAGGGTTTCTGAGGAGCAGCTGGTGAAGCGCTGAGCTTGTGGTTCAAACTGACTTTGCAGTCCAGCACATTAACCCACAGTGCCATACCAGGACTCCATTTTGCCCTTTATTAATGTTGTTGTTAGGTGCCATCGAGTTGGTACAGACTCATATTGACCTTCAGAATGAAGCACTGCCTGATCCTGGGCCAACCTCACTATCCTTGTCATGCTTGAGCCCATTGACGCTGCCACTTTGCCAATCCATATTTCTGGGGTCTTCCTTTTTTTCTCTGACCCTCCACCTTACCAAACATGATATCCTTCTCCAGAAACTGGTCCCTCCTGACTATATGTCTAAATTATGAAAGATGAAGTTTGGCCATCTTGGCCTCCAAGGAGCACTCTGGCTGCACTTCTTCCAAAACGGATCTATTGGTTCTTTTGGTGGCTCATGGCACTTTCAATATTCTCCTCCAACACCATAACTCAAAAGCATCAATTTTTCTGTGGTCTTCTTTATTCACTGTCCAGCTTTCACATGCATATGAGGTTGCTGAAAATACTATGGCTTAGGTCAGGCGCACCTTAGTCCTCAAACTGACATCTTTGCTCTTCAACGCTTTAAAAAGGTTTTGTGCAGCAGATTTGCTTAATGCAATACATCATTTGAGTTCTTGACTGATGCTTCCATGAGTGTTGATAGTTTATCCAAGAAGAATGAAGTCCTTGACAACTTCAGTCTTTTCTCCATTGATAAGAATGTTGTTTATTGGTCCAGTGGTGAGGATTTTTGTTTTCTTTACATTGAGATGCAATCCATACCAAAGGCTGTGCTCTTTGATCTTCATCAGTAAATATTTTAAGTCTTCTTCACTTTCAGCAATCAAGGTTGTATCATCTGCATATCATAGGTTGCTAATGAGTCTTGAAAGTCAGAAGGAAAGAAGGAATAGGAAAGGAGGTAATGGGAACAGGAAATAAAGAGAGAAAATGGGCTAAGTGATATGGCATGGTGGAGATTACAATCAACGACATGAAACAAAATGTTTATGAATTATCAAACTGATTTGATCTGGAAACTTTCACCCAGTTCACAATAAAAAGTAAAAAAAAAAAAAATTTTAAATTAATCTATGACATGTTTAATTTTAAGTTTGTTTACACTGTTGACAAAATAATTCTTTTAAAATCTTGCCTTTTTTTACTTTATTGTGAATTGAGAGAAGGTGAAAAGGAGCTCTTGTAGCGTAGTGGTTATAAGTCAGGCTGTGAACCACAAGGTCAGCAGTTCGAAACTACCAGCTGTTCCGTGGGAGAAAGATGAGGCTGTCTGCTCCTGTAAAGATGGACAGCCTCAGAAACCCTGTACAGGGTCGCTATGAGTTGGAACTGACTCCACGGCACATAACAACAACAACAACAACATACAGAGCATACCATCAATTTTACATAAATCAAACCATATACTTCATTTCAACTCAATGATTGCAATCCCCTCCGTGTAATAACAGAATTGTTCCACAACAATTCTCCCTGTGATTCTTGTTTCCATTCCACCCTCTTTCCCAACCTTTATGAACTTTGTCCTTAGGTTAATAAAGCCCTTTTGATGTTGAAGGGCTGATCATTCCATGGTGAGCATACCTTACTAGAGTTGTTGTCCCTCTTATATACCTATCTACTAGTTGGCTGACAATTGAATCACGAGTGTGTGTTCAAGTCTAGACATTGACTATGCAAAGGCTTTCAACTGTGTGGATATGACAAGCTATTGTCAGTACTGTGGAGAATGAGTACCCGGGAACACTTAATTATGCTCATAAGGAACCTGTATGCAGACCAAGAAGCAGTCGTTCCAACAGAACAAGGGGACACTGAATTGTTTAAAATCAGAGATGTGTGTTAAGGTTGTATTCTTTCACCATACTTATTCAATCGGTATGCTGAACAAATAATCAAAAAAACTGGATTATATGAAGAAGAACGTGGCATCAGGATTGGAGGAAGTTTCATTAACAATCTGTGATATGCGGATGATACAACATTCCTTTCTGGAAATGAAGAGGACTTAAAATATTTCTGAAGATCAAAGACCACAGCCTTCAGTATGGGTAGTAGCACTTCAATGTAAAGAAAACAAAAATCCTCACCACTGGACCAATAAATAATACCATGATAAATGGAGAAAAGACTGAAGTTGTCAAAGACTTCATTTTGCTTAGATCCACTATCAACACTCATGGAAGCAGCAGTCAAGAAATCAAACTACGTATTGTTGGTCTTAAGTACTGTGGAGTGGGTTCCTATTCATAGCAACCCCGCACAGGGTTTCTGAGGCTGTAAATCTTTATGGGAGCAGAAAGCCTCATATTTCTCCCGCAGAACGGCTGGTAGTTTTGAACTGCTGCTCTTGAGGTTAGCAGCCCAATTCATAATGACTACGCTACCTTAGCTCCTTAAAATACATATTACATTAGGCAAATCTGCTGCATGAGACTCCTTTAAAGTGTTCAAGAGCAAAGATATCAGTTTGAGGACTAAAGTGCACCTGGCCCAAACCGTGGTATTTTTAGTAACTTCATATGCATGAGAAAGTTGGACAATGACTAAAGAAGGCCATAGAAGAATTGATGCATTTGAGTTATGGGGTTGGAGAAAAATATAAAAATATTAAAAGTACCATGGACTGTGTTAGGAGAAGTACAACCAGAATGCTCCTGGGAAGCCAGGATGGTGAGACTTCGTCTCTCATACTTCAGATATATTATCAGGTGGGACCAGTTCCTTGAGAAGGACATCATGGTAGGTAAAGTGGAGGGTCAGTGAAAGAGAGGAAGACCCCCAACAAGATGGACTGACTCAGTGGCAGCTGCAATGATTAAGATAGCGCAGGACCAGACAGTGTTTCATTCTGTTGTGCATAAGGTCGCTATAAGTCAGAATCGACTTGATGGCACCTAACAATAACAATGTGAGTTGGAACCAACTGGAAGGAATTTAACAACAACAACAACAAATGTCCTCTAGGTTCATCTGTGTTATGAGGTGTTTCACAGATTCATCACTGTTCTTCAGTATTGTATAGTGTGCCAAAGTTTGTTTAACCATTCTTCTGTAGATGGGCATTTAGGCTGTCTTCATCTTTTTTTGCTATTGTGAATAGTGTTGCAATGAATCTGAGAGTGCATATATCTATTATGTCATGGCTCTCATTTCTTAAGGCAATATACCAAGTAGAAGGGTTGCTGGGTCATATGATATTTCTATTGCCAACATTTTGAGGAAGAGCCATACCTTTTCCCACAGTGACTACACCATTTTACAGTCCCACCAGTATTGTAAGAGGCTCTGAGTCTCTCCACATCCTTACAAGCATTTATTGTTTTCTGGTGTTTTGTTTTTTTTTAATTTTGTTATAAAAGTTGGGGTAAGATGATATCTCATTATTGTTTTGATTTATGTATTGTGGTGGTTAATGATTTTGATCTATTCTGCATTTGTTGGTCACCTGAAAGTCTTTTTTAGTGAAGTGTCTGTTAATGTCCGCTGCCCATTTTTAATGGGATGATTTGTTTTCTTCTGGTCAAGGTATTGAAATGTTTTATAAATTGTAGAGAGCCTTCTGTTTTCTGGAATCCTGGTGTGGTACTGTAGAACAAGCATTGGTCTGTGAACCAAAAGGTCAGTGGTTCAGATCCACTAGCTGCTCTTTACTAACCCTGTTGCTATGAGTAAGCATTTACTTGACAGCATTTAGCAAAAACAACAGTCCCTTGTCTGATATGTCATTGGCAAAATTCCCCCCCTAGTCTGTGGGGCTCTTTTTCCTCTTTTAGTGAAATCTTTCAATGCACACAAATGTCTACTTTTTATAGGAGATCCCAGCCATCTAATTTGTCTTGTGTTTGCATGCTGTTAGTTAAAATTTGACAGTATATTTATGTCATGTATCACAATCCTTCACGTTGTTCTTATTTTTTCAGTGATCATCTTTGTAGTTCTACATTTTACATTTAAGTCTTTAAGTCGCTGATGTTTGTTTTAGTATATGGTGTGAGCTACGGTTCTTGTTTCATTTTTATTCAAATGGATTTCTAATTTTGTCAGAACTATTTGTTGAAGGGATTATCTCTTCCTTATTTAATATGTTTTGGCCCTTTGTCAAAGATCTACTGAATGTATGTGGATGGATTTACTTCTGGATTTTCAATTCTGTTCTATTGATCCATGTGTCTTTTGTTGTATCAGTATTTGGCTGTTTTGATCACTGTAGCTGTGTGGTTTTAAAATCAGGAAGTGAGAGACCTCCTACTTTGTTCTTCTTCTTTAGTAATGCTTTGCTTATCCGAGGTTTGTTTCCTGTTCATATAAAGTCAGTGATTAATTTTTCCATCTCTTTAAAGAATGATGTTGGAATTTGGATTGGGATTGCATTATATCTATAGATTACTTTGGGTATTGTTGACATTTTCACAATGGTAAGTCTTCCTATCCATTTGTTGTTGTTGTTGTTATGTGCCGTGGAGTCGGTTCAGACTAATAGCGACCCTGTACAGGGTTTCCGAGGCTGTAAATCTTTACGGGAGCAGTAAGCCTCATCTTTCTCCCGCGGAGCAGCTGGTAGTTTCAAATTTCTGACCTGTGGCTCGCAGTCTGATTCGTAACCACTATGCTACCAGAGCTCCTTATGTGGCACTGAGGGTTAATGCGCCAGACTGCAAAGCCGTTTGAACTGCAAGGTCGGTGGTTCAACCTCACCAGCTGCTCCTTGGAAACCCTATACAGGGTCGCTATGGGTCGGAATCGACTCAACGGCACTTGACAACAGCAACATAAATAATAGATAAAACCTGCTGGAGCTTTACATATATTCCTATCCATAAGAATGGTATGTTCTTCCATTCTTGTAGGGCTCTTTTGGTTTCTTGTAGTAGTGTTTTGTAGTTTTATTTGTATATTTCTTTTGTTTTTCTGCTTATATTTTTTCCTAAGTATTTCATCTTTTGGAGTCCTGGTGTGGCGCAGTGGGCTAATGCATCAGACTGCAAGGTAGTCTGAACTGCAAGGTTGGTGGTTCAAGCTCACCAGCTGCTCCTTGGAAACCCTATACAGTGTTGCTATGGGTTGGAATCGACTCACTGGCATTTAATAACAACCACATTTCATCTTTTGAGTGGCTGTGATATTGTTTTCATGATTTCCTTGTCAGAGCTCTCTTTATTAGTGTAAAGGAATCTAATTCTTGTATTTTGATCTTGTATGTGCCACTTTGTTGAATATTTCAATGAGTTCCAGTAGTTTTCTTGCTGAGTCTTTGGGAGTTTCTATGTATAGATCATAGTATCTGAAAATAGAGCTTTGTGTCCTCTTTGCCAATTTGGAGGACTTTAATTTCCCTTTGTTGCCTCGTAGTTTTGGCTAAGACTTCCAGTGCAATGTTGGAAGTGTTTCCCTTGCAAACCAGAATGGTTCCTGTTTGCAAGGGGAACACTTTAAATTTTATCCCCTGAGAGTTACGTTAGCTGTTGGTTTTGTATATGTGTAAGAATGTTGAGGACTTTCCCTTCAATTTCTCTTTCATTGAATAAAAAAAAAAAAATCAAGAACGGATCTTGGATTTTGTCAAATACCTTTTCTGAATCAATTGATATGATCAAGTGGTTCTTTTCTTGTGTTTTAGTTATGTGTGAATTACTTGCTTTTTTTTTTTTTTAAATCTAATATTGAACCATCCTTGCATACCTAGTATAAATCCCACTTGGTCGTGATGTATTATTTTTTTTAAATATGTTGTTGAATTGTATTAGCTAGGATTTTGTTGAAATTTTTCTTGTGTGATATTGGTCTATAATTTTATTTTTTAGTGATATCTTTGCCTGGTTTTGGTATGAGGGTTATGCTCACTTCATAAAATGTATTTGAGAGTTTTCCATCCTTTTCTATGCTCTAGAATAGTTTGAGTAGAATTGATATCAGTACTTCTATTAATATTTGGTAGAATTCACTAGTAAAACCACTTGTGTCTGACCATTTTTTGTTGGACATTTAAAATGGATTGATCAGTTTCTTCTTTTGTTATAGTTACGTTCAAGTTTTCTATTTTAGTATTTGTTACTTTAGGTAGGTAGTGTATTTCTAGAAATTTGCCATTTCTTCTAGATTTTCAATTTTGTTGGAGTACGATTCTACATAGCATTCTGTTACTATCCTTTTTATTTCCATTGGTTCTATTGTGAGATCATGTGTATCATTTCTCATTCATGTTATTTGCATCTCCTTTTGTTTTGTTTTTTTCTGATTTGCCAGTGGTTTGTCAATTTTATTGATCCTTTTAAAGAATCAACTTCATGCTTTTTAAATTCTATTGTTTTTCTGTTTCATTGATTTCTAATCTTTATTTTTTCATTTCTTGTGGAAGTAGTCTCACTTTGCTGCTCACTTTCTAATGGTTGATGTTGAGTTACAGTGTTGATTTTGGTTCTCTCTTCTCTTTGGATATGTGTACTTATTACTATAAACTATCCTCTCAACACTGGCAGGGTGTTCTTCAATTTCCATGTATTTGATTTTCCCCTTTGATTTTCCTACTGTTGATTTCTAATTTTATTGTGCTCTGATCTGAGAAGATAAGATGCTTTGTAGTATTTTGATGTGTTAAAATGTACTGATACATGCTTTGTAACCTAACCTATGGTCTATTCTGGAGAACATTCCACATGCACTGGAAAAGAATGTACATTGGGCTGTTTTGGGTTGAGTGCTCTGTTTAAGTCTATATGGTCAAGTTGGTTGAGTGTGTTGTTTAGTTCTCCTGCTTCTTAGTTGAGTTTCTTTCTAGTTATTCTGTTTTTCATTGAAAGTGTTGTACTAGAATCTCCTGCTATTGTGTAAAGGTGTTTATTTCTTTAATTTTATTAGCGTTAGATTTATGTGTTTTGAGATTCTTTCTTTGGGAATATAGATATTTATTAGGGTATGTCCTCTTGTTCAATTGACACTTTAATCATGAGATAAAATCCTTCTTTTTTTTATTGGTGGTTTTGCTTTAAATTCTGTTTTATCAGAAATTAATATGCCACTCATTTTTCCCACTGAATTTCTATTGCTGTTAGTTTGATGTATTTTTTTCCGTCCTTTGATTTTTCTTCTATTGTTGTCTTGGTGTATAAAGTATGTAGCTTGTAGGTAGCATAGTTGAAGGATCCTATTTTCTTATATATTGTGTGACTGTATCTCTTGAATGGTGAATTCAGTCTACTTACATTCAGTGTAATTATTGATAGGTCTAAGTTGAATCCTATCATTTTGTTATGTGTGTGTGTCTGAGTGTTTGTTTTACTGCTTGTTTCTTTGTTCCACATAATTTTCGTTGCTGAGTTAATTTTTTGTGTACATTGTCATTTTCTTTATTGCTGTTGTTTTAATGTTTGCTAAATCTTCATGATTTTCCTCTTTTTTGTTTTGACGTGAATGTGTATAAATTTTCTTTGAGATTGCCCTGGAATATATTAATTTCTTCCCCAATTTAAAAGAGGCTGTTATATCTTGAAATCTACTTCTTGATTTCCTTGCCATTTGGAAGTTCTATAACTGTATAATCCCTCTTTCTGTTTTGTAGTTGTCTTTATTATAAATTGATATATCTGTTTTATTATTTTCAGTTTAGCAGGTTTGTCTTAATTTTGCTGCTTCTATGTGTGGATCGTAGTGGTTACGAATCGGGCTGCGAACCTTAAGGTCAGCGGTTCGAAACTACCAGCCGCTCCACGGGAGAAAGATGAGGCTTTCTACTCCCGTAAGGATTTACACCCTCGGAAACCCTGTACAGGGTCGCTATGGGTCGGAACCGACTCGACGGCACTTAACAACAACAACAACAATGTGTGGATTGAGTTCTTGGTGGTGTTGTCATATTTGTTAATCTTAGATTGTTGTCTGCTGTTGTTGGTTCTTAGGACAAAGAATTCTTTTTAATATTTTTAAAAATTTGGTTTAATTATAAATTCCTCTAATTTATAATGTCATCATTTCACCATTGCATTTGAGGGACAGGTTAGCTGAGTATATGATTCTTGGTTGGCAAGTTTTTCTCTCCGAGTTTTATATATGTCAATCAATTGCTTTCTTGCCTGCCTGGTTTCTGCTCAGAAATGACAGGGTAATCTTATTGGTTCTCTTTTTTCCAAGCTATTTTTTAGTATTTTTTCCTTCCTTTGGTTTTGAAAAATATGATTATGATATGTCTTTGTGATTTCCTTTTTGGGTCTGTCTGTTTGGGGTTAGTTCAGTTTCTTGTATGCTTACTTTCTTGTCTTTTATGATAGTAGGGAAATGTTACTCCTACAACTCTTTGACAGTTTTCTCTGTACCTTTTTTTTCTTTTGCCTTATCCTTTTCTGGAATTCTGATCACCCATAAATTATTCCTCTTCATGGAATCCTGCATAAATCTTAGTCTGTCTTTAGATTTTTCCTTCTTTTTCTTATTCTTCTTTTGGCACATTAGTATTGAGAGATTAATCTTCAAGCTCACTGATTTGGACTTCCGTTAACTCATATCTATTCCTTTGTCCTTTCAATGTATAATCCATTTCTGAAAACTTAGTATTAATCTTCTGGATTTCTATTCACAAGTTTTGTATTATTTCAAACTTTTCTTTTATGTAGTCTGTTTGTTCTTATAGTGTTTTCCTGAGTTCTTCTAAAGTTTTCTCTAGGTTTTCCTGCCTTTGTTCAATCTTTCAGTCCATTGATGGAACCTGAATATCATTCGTAGAACTGTTTCTAAGGAAATTCTAATACTTTTTTCTTTCTCAGAAATGTTTCCTGGCTCTGCATCTTGATCACTTTTTTGAGCCACTCTGTCTTGTATCTTCATGTGAACTGAAAATTTTGGCTGTCTGTGAGATATTTTGGTAGCAGTGTATTTGTATATAATTGAAGATTGCTTGTTGCTATGTGTTTAGGTTGTCTCCAACCACTTCCTAGTGGGTGTGATTAGAAAATGGAAGTGTGTACACAGTTCTCTATTCACTATTTGTGCAGCTCATTTTAAGGTAGGTTTGGCTCATGTTGGCTGCTGTCCATCATTGGACAAGTGACATAGGAGCTGGCATTGGCTCTTACCCAGTGGCTGGGCCTTCAGAGGGCATGGCTGTGACTAGGCTGTATGTACATGGTTCCCGTTGGGTGAGGCAAGAAGTGAAAACACTCACCCATGCACACATAAAAGGAAACAACAACAACAAAGTGAATAAGTAAACAACAGCAAAAAAATAAATGATAAAGGAGAGAAAAGGAAAATACGCAGCAGCAAGGAAAAAGAGTATAATAACTAAAAATGAGAAAAGAGGAAAAGGAAAATCAAGATGTAGAAGAGGAAAACAAAAAGAAAGAATAAAACTTAAAAACTAGGGAGAGGAAAGAAGAGAAAAAGACCAAATTGAAAGGAAAAAAGAGAGAAAGAGAGAGAGAGAAGAAGTGGGGTTGGGTTGGGAGAGAAGAGAAATACAAGAAAAAAAATTAAAGTGGAGATAGAAAGGATAAAAAACAATGAAAGGGAAAGAGAAGAAGAAGGAAAAGAATGAATAAACAAACAAAAACAATGAAAGGAAAAATCCAGGACAGGTGTAGGACCCAGAGTGGAGAAGCTTGGGGAGGTTCCTGCCAGTCAAGGAAATTATGTGGTGGATGGGAAAGGATGAGACAGTGGCATTTCTGGCCCTAATGGAGTTCCTATAGGACTAGGTCTTGTGTATGTTCAGAGCATCCAATCTAAAGCAGTGTGTCCAGGCCCCAAAGTTAGCTTGAGTCAGGGTCTTTTAGGGCCAGAGGGTAGCCAGGATGTGTGTGGCTCCTTAAGAGGGTTCCTGTAAGTCTAAGGCTGGCTGGGACCATGTCTTCCACTTCTGCAGGTCTGGAGCAGAACTCATCTGAATCCAGTTGCCAGAGTGGTACAGCCAGCCCACAACTCACATTACTGAGGCTCATGACTTCAATGCTTATAACTTCCTGACTCTAACCTCTAGGAGAGTAGGGTCATGCTGGAGGTGGATGTGTTTGGGGGCTGATCACTCTTCTGGTCACCAGGGGAGTGTGGGGAACAAAAAAGAATTGAATCCTTCTTGTCTTCAATCATTGGAGTACATCTGTCTGTACTCAAGCATTTGTCTCCTTCCAATGCTGCTCACAAGATGGCCATGCTGAGTTTGGGCAGTCAACACAGTTGACTTGTCTGCTACTTCTAGTAAGTACTCAATCCACTTTTCTATCCTTTCCTCTGAAGTTCAGGGTTCCAAGATTATCATTTGTGTCTGTTTCCTTTGGTCTCCCATATCCTTGTTGCAGAGGACTGATGTAGTGTGTCTGTCTAGTTCACCATCTTGCTGGAAGTTCCCCTAATCTCCCTATCTTATAAATAATACTTCTTTATATTTTCCTTCTACTTTTCTCTCAATATGTTTCTTCTTTATTATTTCATTAACTCCCAGTTCCCCAATTTTCTCTTCATTTGTACATAATTATATACTAATGATTCTCAAAGTTAATTCTAGTTCAGGGAATGTTGGATCTAGAGTTTATTACTCTAGACCCCTTGGCTTATCATTTAATCAACAAACCTTTACTAAGGGTCTCTTATGTACCATTGTTGAATACATGCTTTTTTCTCTTGGTTTTGTGAATGATTTTGTTTTGTTTTGATATATTTCATATGCAAAGTCTTCTTACTGCAATGTACCATCTTCCTGAGTGTCATCACTTTAGAGCTCAGAGCTTATCTCTTTCCTGTTTCCTGATCACAAAACTTGGTTCTGACAAATGTGAAGAGTGTGAGAGAAGGGACACACTGAATGTAAAGAATCAAAACAAGGAAAGCAAACCATGAAAGTCAAAGAAAAGGCATATTTTCAAATTGATAGTCCAGTACATAATTCCAGGAATATGAGCCACATCCATCCTCTCACTTCTCAGGAAACTGGTCATAGCTTTATTTACTACTTCAGGATGTACCGTGAATAATCTCTCTGGCTGGCAGTGCCTCCTCTGATTTCACTCTCCTGAGCCTGTGACCAGCCTTCTCTTGTTGAGGGGTGGCTTTGCTTGCCATTCCTGGAGTCTGGACTTTAGTATAATTAAGGTCCCTCAGATGTTCTGATCCTGTTGTATTGTTCTCCAAGTCCTCCCCAGTCCACTCCAAGAATCCACCAAGATCTATGGTTTTCCTTGCATTATGTTATAAAATAGACACTGGAGGGGGAGAGAAATGAATAGCCAGAAACATCACCATAGAAAGTTTATAAGTCTGTCTTCTGCCTATAACTGATTGGAATACCTAAAATGGGGCTACAATGAGCCCAGTGAAGGAAGCTTTCTGTGGAGCCTCTGCATTACATAAGACTATAGGTGGAAGCCTGAACCACATCCAGATCTTCAGAGATGGGAAATTTTCACTTGAAAGGACTAGCAGACCAGCCTGGAGTGGCTAGAAGAACAGAAGATACTTCTTGAAAGAAAGACTTACAGGAAAAATACAAAATAATAGAGGCAGACCTCTAAATAAAAGAACTAGCACGTTGCTTGCCCAGGAGACATCAAGGCAAGTGGTCAGGTCCCCTCAGTGCAAACCCTCTTCCAAGACTAAGACTCAATGGGAATACATGCTCTGATTGGTGACCACGCTCATCATCCATAAGGGGCAGTGAGGGAAAAACAACAATGAAGTGGCGAGATAAGCTCTACAATGTTCAATAGACTCCTGTGAACCCAGGTGGAGACTTGGTCGGCCAGCAGTGTGGCAAGACCTGGGGACTCTTGGGCCCAGAGTCAGTGACACAGCTACAGAGGACTAGAGTGGAGAGTGAAGCATCCAGCTGATAAGAAGGGAGGGGATATGCTCAAGAACACCCACACTTGCACTAATACTCACTTGACCTGGCTCAATGACTGGATAATCAGAGCTCAACCAGAAGAAGAAAGAAGAGGAAAAAAAGCATAATCTGATACAATTTGATGAACTTGACCTACACCTATGGATGCAGTAGCTCAAAAGAGGAAACAAATCCTTACTGCAAGAATCCTTCCCATCTTCTCCACACACAGAATAGACAGGGATGGGCAATTGGACATTGGCTACCCAAAATGGGGGTGGGGCTTCTACAAAGGCAAGAAGTGACTGGCTTACAAGCTTTCAAGGGGAACCTCGATCCAGAGGGCATGGAGGAAGGTAGAATCTCTACTGAGTAGTATCCTATCTGTCTAGGCAGGGCTGATGAAATGAAATGCAGATAGGTCTCTTGTGATACAGTAGTGAATAATTATTATCAGGACTGATGGTGAGGGTTGGAAATGTAAAGGTAGACGTTTTATAGCAAGGAGGGGAATGATTAACTTTTCAGTCTAGGAGGGGAGGTCCCTAGGACCATCAATGGAGAAGAGCAGAGACCGGGACCCTACCCAGAGAAGCAGTGATGCCTGAGATGGAGGCAGAGATGATGACGTGGAGAGATTGAGTAGTTGGGGACTTGAGACTCAGAGAGGGAGAGGGGCTGTGTGTTGAAGACCGGTGGGGGTTGGGAGGAGCAGTTTTGCAGGGTATACCCTTTGATTGGTTGATGATGCATGGAGGGGATTCTAACCATGGCAATAAAACAATATACAATAGAATGAATGTAAAACTAATGTTCTCTCATGTAAACTATCACATAATTCACAATAAAACATTTATAAAAAAAAGAAAAAAGAATCCACCAAGATCTAATGATTTTTACAAAGGATCCCAGTTTTCTTGAGGGTTCTCCAAGTAGTTTCTGGAAGTAGATCCATTCAACCCTGGTCTCAGAGCAACCTCATCAGATGAACAACTTTCCACTCCAGGCTTCCAGAACTTGATTCATCCTTCTATGCTGAGTAATGGTCGTCATTATAGGAAAATGCAGAAATATGAAGATCAAAAGAAATCTTTGTTTTCTAGAGATTGTCCCTATCTTAGAATTTTTGGCAGCATTCTTAAACAACAAAAGCTAATGCTCAAGTTCCATGTAACCATATACTCTAACATAGTGACATAAAATAATAGCTGTGTTTTCACTTTCATGTATTCGTTACATCAGGAATTCAAAAAGGGCACAATGTTTCTACTCCACAGTATCTATAGCCTCAGTTTGGAAGACACAGACAATTGGGGTTAGTCAAATGGCTTGGGGTGGGCTAATTTGAAGACTCTCTCAGTCATATGTTTTCTCTGTGGCTGTTATGATTATATACCTGAACTAAGCAGTAACTATCAACTGGAACACACACATATATTCTCTTCATGTGGCTTGGACTTCTCTCAGCATGTGTCTTAGTTATCTAGTGTTGCTATAACAAATAAACCAGAAGTGAGTGGATGGGTTTAACAAACAGGGGTCTGGATTCAGGGTGACAGCTTTGGAGAAAGGTCCTTAGCGCCTTTCAGCATCTGTAGGCTCAGAATTTCTTAAAGATTTCCACGTGTGTTGTATCAGTCTTTCCCTGAATCTATGTACTTCACAGTGCAGAGACTCCAGGTCCAATGGACAAATTCCTCTCCTGGCTCTTTAAAAAAAAATTTATTGTGAATTGAGTGAAAATTTACAAAATATATTATCAGTCCCACATTAAACAAATCATACTCTTTATTTCATTACAATCCCTTCCATGTACTATCAGTTAACAATATTTATCTGTATCCACTTAATTTATTTATTTTAAAAAGTTTTTTTTTATTGTGATTTGGGTGAAAGTTCACAGGGCAGATCATCAGTTTTACATTCAACAAATCATATATTACAATGATTATAATTCCCTCCTTGTACCATCAGTCAACAGCATTCCTCTGTATTCATTTTAGCTCTTTTTTTTTAAACACTCAGGCATATATAATAATTTAAACCACCAAAGGGCACATTCTATAAGCCTGCTTCCTGGCCACCAGCTCTCAGTCCCTCTCTTTCCATGAATCTAGAGTCCTCAGCTTCTCCCTCTCTCCATATCCCCAACTCTGTCTCCACCTCTGGTGTCCCTGCTTCTCTGGATAGGATCCCACATTCCGCTTGTGCTCTTCTCCCTTGATGGTCCTAGGGTCCTCTGTTTCTGGACTTTAAGATGAACTATTCTCCTGTTTTTGTTATAAAACTTCTACTTTTACAATGGTGACAGTCTCGATTAGTTATGATAACAATGACTCACTATTGAATCATAAGAATCTTATCCTCATCTCTTCACCAAACCCATCTAAATAAGATGGAAACTGTTCAGTGGAGACTCTGCCTTACCCCGCACACTCTTAAACTAAAATCCCTCTTGAAAACTTGTAAGCCAGTCACTTCATGCCCTCATTTTAGGTAGCCAATGTCTAAGTTGCCCATTCCTATCTTCCCTGTATGCAGAGAGGATAGGATTGATTTAGAATGTGAGGATTCCTTCCCTCTCAGTTGGTATTTTGAGCTACTACATCCATGAGTATAGGTCAAGTTAATCAAATTGTAGCAATTTACCCTAAAATTTTTTTCTCTATTCACTTTAACACTTGCACTTCCTTCTGTGTCTTCCAGTACTTTCATCTTTCCTATGCCAACCTCCCTCTTGTTGTATATTGCCTTCTCATCACTGCCCAGTAAATAACTGTCTATTCTCCACCCAGTGAATAATTTTCCTATCCCTCCCACCCCTGGAAGCCATCACACAATGTTTCTTTTAGTAATAAAACCCTTCTTTAATGTTTTACAAAAGTGGCCTCATACAGTGTTTGCCCTAGAACTAGAACTAGAGTTCTGGTGTGACACTGTAAGATAAGCACTGGATCATAAGGTCTATTTGAATTGCAAGGTTGGTGGTTCAAATTCACCAGCCACTCCTTGGAATCCCTATACAGGGTCACTATGAGTCGGACCTATAGGACATAGTGGAGTCCTAGTGTAGCACTGTAGAATAAACACTGGACTGCTAACCACAAAGTTGTTGGTTCAAGCTTACTAGCCACTTCTTGGAAACAGGATGGCTATAAGTCAAACAAAGTAGAACTGCTCCTTAGATTTACTGAGACTGTAAATCTTTATGGGAACATACAGCTCCATCTTTTTCCTGCAGAGGGGCTGGTGTGTTTCAACTGCTGACATTGTGATTATCAGATCAACATTTGACCCACTATGACCCAAGAGCTCCTTATATACATATAAGGTGACAGGCAATTACATGGCTTGAATCAAGTATACCCTAATTCTAAAGGTGATGGCTTTGATTTTTAGGTCTTTAAAGAGGTCTTTTGCAGCAGATTTATCCAGTACAATATATCATTTGACTTCTTGACTGCTGCTTCTACGAACACTTATTAGAGATTCAAATAACATGAAATCCTCAACAACTTCAATATTTTCTCCATTTACCATGATTTTGCTTATTGATCCAGTTGTGAGGATTTTTGTTTTCTTTACTTTAAGTTGTAATCCATACTGAAAATAATCTCTGATGTTCATCAATAAGTGCTTCAAATTCTCTTCACTTTCAGCAAACAAAGTTATCTACATATCACAAATTGTAAATTAGTCCAGTCCCAATGCTATATTCTTCATATATTCCAGCTTCTCAGATTATTTCCTCAAAATAAAGATCGACTTGTCTGGTGACAGGATACACATACCTTTCCTGATTTTTACCATGCAGTATTCCCTTGTTCTGTTAGTACAACTGCCACTTGTTCTATGTACTGGTTCCTCATGTACACAATTAAATGGTCTGGGATTCCAATTCTTTGCAATGTTACCGATAATTTGTCATGATCCACACAGTCATATGTCTTTGCATAGTCAATAAAACACTGGTAATAATCTTTCTGGTATTCTCTGTTTTTAGTCAAGAACATCTGACGTCAGCAATGATATTCCTCATTCCATGTCCTCTTCTGAATCTGGCATATATTTCTGGAAGCTCCCTGCCATTGTACTGCTGCAACTGTTTTTGAATTATTTTCAGGATAATGTGATAGTTAAGATTTTGTGCCAACTTGTTTGGGCCAGCTTTCTCAGTGTTTTGATGGTTAAGACATAGTACTCTCCTATGGTATTATTTGCTATGAGCAGTCAGTCAGTTGAAAGCAAGTTTCCTTGGGGGCGTGGTCTGCTTCCAGTACATTGAACACTTGGACAACGCTGCTTGCTTTCTGCTGGGTCTGCATCTGTCTCATCATCCAACCTCTGATTCTTTGGAGTTGAGCCAGAGCCCTGCTCTATTGCTTGTCAATACTGGGAATTGTTAGCAGCCAACCATTTTATCTGCTCAACCTGCCTGTCTGCCACCTGATCTGCAGACTTTGGTTCATCAGCCCTGCAACTGTGTGAGTCAGAAGACTTTAGCCAGACATCTGACCAATGGACTTGAGATTTGCTCACCTCTACAATTGTGTTCTGGTGTGGCGCTGTGGGTTAATGCACTGGACTACAAAGTCATTTGAACTGTAAGGTGATTCAAGCTTACCAGCCACTTGTTGGAAACCCTATATAAGGTCACTATGGATTGAAACCAACTTGAAGGCCCTTAACAACAATAACCACTACCACCACCAACAACAACTGTGTGTCATTTCCTTGATATAAACCTCTCTCTATATATCCATAAATAAACTTCACTGGCTTTGTTTCTCTAGAGAAGTAAATTTAAGACACTTGCATATGATATTAATGATGCTGTCTTATAATTTACACATTCCATTGGATCACCTTTCATTGGAATGGGGAGATGTGTGAACATCAAAGTCATTTCATTAAAAGTCAAAAATAGAAACAATCAAACAAACACAAGAAAGCATAAATAAAAAAAGATAAGCTAGCAGAGGCAAAAGACAAACATAGGAATTATGATCATGTGAATGGTTTGAATCCTTTTATGTCAAAAAATAAAGACCTAGCTGATGCTGTTTTCAAGATACAGACCAAAATTAAAATGTCAAAGGCATGTAGAAACAAATGGGTGGGGATAGAGATATTTGTTAATGAAATACAAAATAGTGTGACAGCAATCAATTAACAAAGCAAAACATATTGACAGATTTAACACATTTAACACAAAGAAGAACAGCTCATAAAGAGAAAACTGACTTCACATCCCTATTTATACTCACAGAACATGTATAGAACTTAACTTGGGAAATTTTCACAAACACAAAACTTATTAAAATTCCCAAAGAGAAAATTTGTCTTGATATTCCATTATAAAACAATTTTTTACCTCAACATTAAATAGGTAAGTTAGAAAAATTTAACAGTTTAGTAAATGAAATAACTCATACTTGATTAGATGAAGCCACAAATGTTACCTATTTATAAAAATGGTAACACCTTAGAAAAATTGTGAAATGTTTCTAAATCATTATTCAGAAAAGAAATGATAGATTTAAAATGGTGGCAATAGCAGTGAGATTGGCCCAGGATCGGGCAGTTTTTTGTTCTGCTGTGCATAGGTCGCTATGAGTCAGTACCGACTCGGTGGCACGTAACAACAACAACAATTCAAATTTAGAAACTAGAAAAAGTTAAAACAATCACAACTATACAAGATAGGAAGTATTAAAAATAATAGTTCCTAACAGTGCCGTGGGTTAATGTTCCAGACTGCAAAGATGTTTGAATTGCAAGGTTGGCGGTTCAAGCACACCAGCTGCTTCTCGGAAACCCTATACAGGGTCGCTATAGGTTGGAACCAACTCTATGACACTTAACAATAATCAATAGAAACTCAAAGCGGAATTGAAACAAATAACAGATGATTCTTTGAGAAAAAATGAATAAAATAGACAAGTTTCTGATTGAGGAAAACACAAGAAACAAAGTCATAATTAAAACTGAGACAGTGTGTATAACCTCAAATGTGGATTAGAGTAGTTCAATGGAATGTTGCTATTACTCTGTTCCTTTGGTGTAGAAACAGTGGGGAATTTAGTTAAGGCTCTTCTCTGTGACTGTCTTTTCTGCCTCATTTTATGGGAGTATTACTTCAGTCTGAAACAGTGGTCACTGTTGAGCAAGAGTGAGGCAGCAACTTCTTTTGCAAGAAGTTTATGGTCTCTGTTCTTGGGTAAATGTCCAACAATAACTTTGAATTATTTGCATCACCCAGGGACCCCACGGTGACCTATTGCACATCATGGAGTCCCTGAGTGGTACAAATGGTTAAGAGTTCAGCTGCTAACTAGAAGTTTGAGGCTAGCCAGAGGCACTTCAGAAGAATGACCTGGTAATCTATTTACAAAAAATTAGCCACTGGAACCCTATGGAGCACAGTTTTACTTTGACACCCATGCAGTCATCATAAGTTGCCATTGATTCAACAGCAACTGGTTGGTACTATATCATGGACTGACTGACTTACTTCTGCTATGGTGCTCAGCATCCATCACCTAGGCTGGATGAGCTCTTAAAAAAAAAAAAAAATTTTTTTTTAAATCTTTTTATTGTGAAGTGAACGAAGGCTTACAGGCAAGATCATCAATCTTATAATCAACAAATCATACGCTTTGTTTCATCTCAATGATTATGATCCCCTCCAAATAACAACAGTTATCCTGCTTCCTCCCTGTGATTTCTATTTGCATTCTTCCTACCTTCTTAAACCTTCTTAAATTTATCCTTAGGAAAATGTTGCCTTTTGGATTTTGAATGATGGACCGTTCCATGGTGAGCATACCTTGTTAGTGTTGTTTCCTCCTGTAAACCTATCTACTGTGTGACTGAAACTTGGGAGTTCATGTTTTCTGATGTTGCTTCAGTCCCATGCTGCCTTCTAAATAGTTGTCTCCAACATGGATTATCTGTCAACTTCCTAAAGTCATTCTTTAGACTAATTGTCCAGGATATATATTTTTTTGATATACAGAATCCAGCAAACTATGTTATGCCCTCTGACTGTATCACAAATAAGTTGCTTATTGAGTATCTATTGTGTGCACAGATTTCCATTTTAGGCCCAGAGAAAGTGCAAAATGAACGCAGGGGCAGGATTTTATACTCAACTATATCCACGGCACATAACAACAACAACAACATATACTTTTGTTAGGTAAGAAAATAGTAAAAAATCATTTGCTCTCGCTGAGTGCCATTGAGCCAGTTCTGACTCATAATAACTCTGTATAGGACTTTCAAGGAGCAGCTGGTGTGTTTGAACTGCTTCTAGCAGTTCAATGTTTATCCTACAGTGCCACACCAGGACTCCAAAAAACCCACTTAGATTTAGTTAATTAGCTGTTTGGAACATGTTTCCTAGGGCACTTTCTAGGACCAGTTTCTCACTTTTTTTCAGAAGAAAATTTTGCCATGCTGTTAGATTAATTTTTACATATGCCCTGGTGGCACAGTGGTTAAGCCTTTGGCTGCTAACTGAAATGTCAGCAGTTTGAAACCACCAGCCACCCTGCAGGTAAGAAAGATGTGGGTATTTGCTTCCATAAAGATTCCAATAGGAACAAATGATCCCAGACCATTAAGAAACAAGAGTCATGAGTGGAGCAAGTCCTTTGGACCTCAAGATCCTTGGAAACCCCATGGGACAGCTCTACTCTATTCTTTTTTTAAAAATGTTTTATTGTGTATTGAGTGATAGTTTACATGGGGGGACATTAGTTTTACATTCATTCTATCCTACATCGTTTCATTGCCTGTAACTAAGGCATGCATCTTCCCCCAACGAAAGGGTATACCTTGCATGTACCGCCCCCCCACCCCCACCCCACGGTCCTCAACACCCAGCCCCTTTCCCTCTCTGGGTCTCTACTCTATTATTTAGGATCTGGATGAATCAGAATTAACTTGACATCACCCGGATTTTGGTTTCTATCATATTTCAGAGCACTTTTTCTTTATCATCTTTTTTGATTTATCATAGTATGATTAAGAGTTAACGTACCAAAAATATTATTATTTTTTTTATTTTTAGCTTGAAAAATTGAAGCATAGGGATGTTTCATAAGACTAAGAAGCAGAATGATGGAATGGGACTTGAGTCCCAGCTCCTCCATTTGAAAACCCAAATCTACAAGTCAGGTGCCTGCGTACTCACCTTTACTCTTTCTGTGGGTCAAGGAGCCTGCGGCTCTGTCTCTGCTCCTGCCTCTGCTGCTGTGGCTGCCTGTGCAGGGGTCTTGAGGTCCAAAGGACTCGCTCCGCTCATGGCTCTTCCTTCTTGATGCCCTGGAATCATCTGTTCCAGGACTTCAAAAACAGCAACATGTAACGTTGAATACGTTTTCATATGCTTGTTTGTTATCTCTCTCTATATATATTGGTAAACTTACTATTTAGATATTTTGTCTATTTTGTAATTGAGTTGTTTACTTGTTCTTGTTTTAAGATTTCTTTGTATATTTTCGATATAGGTCCCTATGTGTACTGTCTTTTCATTCCCCTACTATGCCCTTTGCAGAGAGAATTTTTAAATTTTAATGAAGCCTGACTTATTTTTATTTTATGGATTGTGCATTTTATGTTGTGTGTTGAGTCGTCATTAAATCTGAGGTTATCTAGATTTCCTCCTATGTTATATTCTAGAAGTTGTATAGTTTTGCATCGTACATTTAGGTCTATGATCCATTTTGATTTACTAATAATTTGTTGAGGATTTTTATGTACCTCTTTGTGAGTAATATTGGTCTGGATTGTCCTATTTTGTAAAATGTCTTTATCTGAATTTGTTATCAGGGTAATATTTATCTCATAAAATAGGTTGAGAAATGTTCCCTTCCATGTTATAAAGTTTTTGTAGGATTGTCATTATTTCTTTCTTAATGGCTTCACTAGTAAACCTTGGATCCAATGGCTTCTTTCTCTCATTGTTATTTTTAAGTGCCGTCAAGTTGGTTCCAACTCATGTATAGGGTTTCTGAGGAGCAGCTGGTGAGTTTGAACCACCAACCTTGCAGTTCAAACTGACTTTGCAGTCCAGCTCATTATCCTGCAGTGCCACAGCAGGACTCCTCTCTCCTTATTGCCATTCTCTACTCCTTACCTAGTGTGGCGCTGTAGGATCAGCACCGGACTGCGAACCACAAGGTCTGAAGTTCAAAACCACCAGCTGCTCCTCAGAAACCCTATACAGGGTCGCTATGAGTCAGAACTGACTCTAAAGCACTTAACAACAGCAGCGACAACAATTCCTTACCTGTTTCAATATCGCCCCCTCCTTTCTGTACCCAAATAGTATTAAAAATCTATTAAGGCACTAGTTAATTAATGCTACTTTCCTATTTAAACACTCCTTTCTTGTTTTTTGTTGCCTTTCTTGACTTCCTATTTAATATTTAGTGCTTCTCAGAAAAGATATTAAGGTCTTTCACATCCTGGACCTAACTTTTCTCTCAAATGTCATCATTCTCTAGTGTTCCTCAACATTGATCTCTTAGCTGTTTATCAAGAATTCCATACTTGTATGAGTTTCAGTGTTCTTTTTAATATTAAAAAGTCGATCTGAAATATTTTACTGCCATGCTCCAACTTTCCTTTGTATTATTGCCTCATGCTTCCTAATCCCCCTAAGGCATAATTAGATGGTCTCCCCAAGGTGTTTCCATTTCTCCAAAGCATGGTTACAGATCTTTGCTCGTACTTCCGTTTTGTCTTTGGTGGTGCTTTACTTTAGTTTCCTGTGTATCTTCTACTTTGTCATCATTAAAAACCTCCAGTTATTTCCATAACACCTCAAGAGGAATTCATGAAATCTTTTTGATTTTATATTTTTGATCTGATAACTCATGAGTAGCTTGTATCACTCAGTTGTTCCTTGATTTATTAACATTTCATAAGATTTCTAACTTTAGGTGAGGGGGTTAAGCATTTCAGCCATGTGGTCTGTAGTCACAGTAATCCTACAGCCCGATTCTAAGATTAAAAAACAAAAAGTCTGGGCCCAAGTTCTTTGAAGTCCTGTTGTGGCACTGTATGATAAGTATTGGCCTGCTAAACACAAGTTCAAAGTCACCAGTTGCTCCTTGGAAATCATATAGGGTCACTATGAGTTGGAACCAACTCGATGGCACATAACAAGTTCTTGGCATAGTGTACCTTTCCACCTCCTTCATTCCTCTTTGACCGGGCTTTGTATTGCTCTTGCTATTTGTTCTGTCTACTCCTTCCTTCTTCTTTGGGTTTCTGGGCTCATGTTTTGCTATCTCATGCTGTCTGTGTCCTATCTCAAAGGTATCGTTGTTCTGTGCCGTGGAGTCGGTTCCGACTCATAGCGACCCTGTACAGAGTTTCCGAGGCTGTAAATCTTTACGGGTGCATAAAGCCTCGTCTTTCTCCTGCGGAACACCTGGTAGTTTCAAACTGCTGACCCTAAGGTTGGCAGCCTGATTAATAACCACTAGCAGTGGAGATGTAGAGCACAGTGTGTTCTGAGGTCACTGTCACCATGCTTGGAATCTCTGTTAGAAAACTGTGTGCCTCCTGTTAGGGTTCATGGTCTAGGATCTACCTTAACCTATCTGCTGTCTACTCTTCCTAGAAGTTATATAGAATTGGGTCAGTACCCTTAGCAACTGCTGCTTCTCAGTGGATAGACTGATTCTATGTACCGACCACTGCTAACCTATTAGACATAGTCTACGTTGATCTCTCTTTTTCTGACAAAAGGTTATATCATTCATAATACAAAGATTTAATCAAGTCTTGAAGCATACATTTTATTAACCCCCTTTCTCCATAAGACACATTATTTCTTCCCAAAAGGATTTTTATTTTTTAAATTTTTAAAATGAATTTGAAGAATTCATGAAAAATCATGCATGGCATCTGAAGTCCTATTTTTCTGGAGATGAACACACTCAGTTTCTTCCATATCTTTTCACCCTATGTAATGACCAGATTCTTTATACTTTTTGGATATTCTCCTATGGATTTATCTGGTGTCAGTGGTTTTGGCTACTGAGAGGGTTAAATGTAGAGAGATTAGTTAAGAAGGGGCAGAGTTGGTGAATAATTTTTAGCAAGGTCAGAGAATATGTGGATGACATTACATGACATTGGTCTTGGTTTAGCATTGTACCTATAAATTCTGAGTAAATGTATCAGAGACATTTGTCATTTTGTCCAGCCTTGTTTTGTTGTTGCTCATAAAAACTCCACCCTTCCTTCCTCTTATGGTTCCACCTATTTCACTTAAGGTCTTCTGTGATAATGTTCTATATCCTGCTTCTGGGGATACCTTCTCCTTCATTTTATCTAGATCAGTTCTTTGTGGGTCATCAAACCATATGGTTCCATTCCCCATAACAGAAAGCCTCTTCTTGCTCCTGGCTGCATGCCCTTAGTTCTCCTCTTTACAAGGCAACCTGGAGTATGCTGTTCAAAATATTCCCTGCTGGAGATGTTCTCTGGGGCTCTAATAAGAGGAAGAGACCTTGTTAGAACTTTGTTTGAAGAGAAAGGAGAAGTACTAATTGGTGCCTAGTAGGGGAAGCTTCAGTCTAAGTCCCTACAGGCAATGCCTGCAAAGGTACCCATTAAATACTCCATTCTTGGGTCCTGGCTGGTATCTTAAATTCTCACTCCCCTGTAGGTCATTCAGTGCAGATCTCTGGTGAGTGTTGTCTAAGGGTGGTTGATAATTGTTGCCACTGAGTTGGTTTTGACTCATAGTGACCTTGTATAGGGTTCCCAAGGCTGTAAATCATTATGGGAACAGAAAGCCTCATCTTTCTTCCATGAAGCAATTGGTAGATTCAAACTGCTGACCTTGCGGTTAGCAGCCCAGCTTGTAATCCTCTACACTGCCAGAGTTTCTAAGTTTAGGCCTCCAAAAGGGGGATACATACAGGGTCTGTTCATAAACTAACTTCCCCTTAATCCTCCCAGATCTGGACAATCTGATTGTCTTGGTTGCTTTCTCTATAGACTAGAGAAAATTGGTAATATAGGCAATAGTGTGTATGGTCTTTGCTGTAAGGACACAGGCATGTGTGGAATCAAGTGTGTGAACATTTCTCACCCCAAATCAACAAGCAAACATTTTTCTAGTCCTGCCAGGTCAAAAGTAGACTATTTTAAAGTCAGTTCTTCTTTGAAACTCACAGGACGAGTGATGGGGAAGCATTTATAGAGGTATCTGAACCTTAAATTCTAGATTCTTCTGGTTTTAGTCCTGGTGTTGTACTGTGGGATAAAGCACTGGACTGCAAGGATGGTTTGAACCAAAAGACTAGCAGTTCAAACCCACCAGCCACTCCTCGGAAGCAGGACACTATGGAAGCAACTCAATGACATTTAACAATAATAACAGTCTTCCTTTATTGGAGTCCTGGTGTGGTGCTGTAGGATAAATACTGGACTGCTAACCTCAAGGTTGTGGGTTCAAAACCAACTCTATGGCACTTAACAGCATCTCCCTTTATTATTTCCCTGATAGAGGTAGAGGAGCTGTACTTACAGTGTTAGATATCTTTTGAGCAAAAAAGAAATGAGGAGGAATATCTACTCCGTCCTGAGGGAATAGGGGAATAGTGGGGGCACAAGGTGTAACTGTTTCTTACATTTTTCTGAAGACATCATTACGGCCCACAGGCAGAGTGGAATGGAACTTAAAGATGGGCTGCTTTGAGGGTAATTTGAAGCAAGTGCTTAGGTAATTAGATCCACATTACCTGACTTCTTGCCCCTCCTCCAAACCACACCCTGGGGCTTTTGAAGGAAGCAATGCATTATTGCAAGGGGAGAAGGCACCACTGTTATGGGAGGAAAGGGTATTTTCAGTTTGGTTTCTACAGGTTACTATTACACAACATTCACCAATGGGATGAACGTTTCTGTCCATCTTTTGCCAAATGATGCATTGTCTCTCAGTTTCTGAATTTTCTGTTTTCTTAACCAGGGCTCCGAATGCAACATTTATTTCTGATAATTCAGTGACCACAATACTAAATTCTACTTCTTCTTTATACTACTTACTTCTACTTCTTCTTTTTCACACATTTGATATATAATTTTTACATATTTTATCTCATTTGTTTCTCATGATGATCTTGTGAGGTAAGTTTTAGCATGCTCATTTTTCATGTGAGGAAACTAAGTGGTTAAATGCTTTGTAGGAGATTACACAAGTGACAAATGGCAGAAACAGTTCCTCTAACCACTTTGACTCCTGGGCCAGAGTTTACTCCATGACACCAGAGCTGTAAGGTCCACTCAGGTCTCCCATCCTCACAGAGCTCCTGCTTCCTGCTGTAACCATATAGTTTCCTTAGCAACTGTTTTTGAAAGTATGAAAATGAATTATATGGTTGGCTCTTGGACAGAAAATGACAATTTCCTTTTCTTATTTTAACAGTATTGTTTCTTCTCTTTTGTCATGTACGCAGGCTGACTGCGGATCCTCTCTTTCATGTTCACAGACTTTTTGTTGTTATTGAGGCTCTATGGTCCTGACTCAACAGCACTAAACAACAACAGTAACAAGGTCAACCTTGATGCACCTTTTCTACCTAGAATGTGAATCACTTCCTTTACATGCCAAGCCCTCTAAGACTCTAGGCCCAGGTATCTATATGTCCTTGTATTTGTCTCACACTAGTACTGAAGGGATTGGAGGATTTGGGGGAGTCATGGAATTCTTAAATCATTCGGTATTTGATACTGTTTGATACTTGTGATGACCAATTCTAGTCACAAGGTCCTGGATATTCATCCCTATCCCTGCAGCAGCCACTGCTAACACAGTGACAGAATGATACCATCCTAGATGGGAGTTCGTGCTTCTGACACTAAATAGAGATGCAACCTGGGCAATTTACTTCTTTACAGTTTGTGATATTATTCAGAAGAATACATGTTGAGGATGGGAGTGATTGTATACACTTCTTAGTATGCTAACCAGAAAAGAGGAGCTTGTAGGACCATCTGCCCATTTTCTCTCCTACTCTCAGTAAGATGGTAGTGACTTAGAATTCTTTGTCTTTCACATTATTATTATTACCACAACCTTCTACAGGTCACCACAACTTTAAATTTTGTGCACACCAAAGAGAGGAAGGTGACACAAAAAAAGGAAGTGAAGCCATCATTGAGAAATTGGGTGGAGAAACAAGATGTGCATTTATGAAATGGATGGGGAATGATTCAAGGAAGAGCTTGATCAATGTTGAAGTCACAAGAGACCATGTATTCTGTAAACTTGGCACTCAGGTGAAGTTTGAAGGAATGGGCTGGTCTCATATTAGGGGATTTCCCAGATGTTAGAGATTTCAGTTCATAGGATAAGGTTGAAGGGCCGGCTGAGGTCAGTGTTGATGAGAACAAGCACCAAACCCCTGAACCAAACCTGCTATTAGTGAATCAGTTTCTCCTCATAAGGACTCTATGGAATAGAGTGGAACTGTGCCATGGCTGGAAATCTTTAGGGAAGCAGACTGCCACATCTTTTTCCTACAGAGTCAGTGGTAGATTCAGAACTGCTGACCTTTCAGTTAGTAATTGACCTCTTAACCAGTGCACCACCAGCACTCCTTAGTCAAGCACATGCCTCAGGGATTATGAGCCTGATGTTTTATTTACTAACAGATTCTGGGTATCTTAAATGTGGTTTTGTGACTTGCCCAGTGTCACATGTATAAAAGGATCTCTAATTGGAATTCATTAAACTTCTTACACAATGCATTTTGCAATAGCCTCAGTTGAGTCGCCTCTTCTGCTTTTGAAGATCTTGCAGAAATACTGACTGAACTGAAAATTATTTTCAGCTGTCTTCTGAGAACTGTGGGGAGAATGGTGGTGATGGTGGTGAACATGGCCATTGTTGACTCTAACCTGCATGTTTCTGCAGTAGCCCCTTGGTCTTCTAAGTGAGATAATGACCATGACTCTTCCTAATAATTCTCATCTCTTCCCACATACCTTCTTCTTGGCTGGCATCCCAGGCATGACCACTGTTCACATATGGATCTCACTTCCTTACTGCTTCATGTTTTTCCTTGCAGTGATAGGGAATGGTGTCCTGCTTTTTCTCATTCACACAGAGCACAGTCTTCACCAACCCATGTTTTTCTTTCTTGCCATGCTCTCCTTTGTTGACCTGGTTCTCTCCCTCTTTACTCTGCCCAAGATGCTGGCCATTTTCTGGTTTGATGCTACAGCCATAAGCTTTCATGCCTGTCTTTCCCAGATGTTCTTCATCCATGCATTTTCTGCCATGGAGTCAGGGGTGCTAGTGGCCATGGCCCTTGATCGCTTTGTGGCCATTTGTAACCCTCTGCGCTATGCCACCATTCTAACCCCAGTTGTTGTTGGCAAGATTGGAGGCCTGGTAGTGCTTCGGGGTGTGGGATTGACCATCTCTTTTCCAAGCCTGGCTCAGCGGCTATCCTACTGTGGCTCACACACAATTGCCTATACCTACTGTGAGCATATGGCTGTGGTGAAACTGGCCTGCGGTTCCACTACTGTGGACAACCTCTATGCCTTTGTCGTGGCAATCTTGCTTGGTGTGGGGGATATGGCCTTTATTGCTTACTCCTATGGGCAAATTGTGAGGACTGTGATGAATTTTCCTTCATCTGAGGCACGTGCTAAAGCAAGCAGCACATGTACAGCCCATGTTTGTGTCATCTTCTTCTTCTATGGGCCAGGTTTTCTTTCTGTGATCATGCAGCGGTTTGGTCCACCCACAGCCTCTGCTACCAAGGTCATCTTTGCCAATCTCTACTTGCTCTTTCCCCCCGCACTGGACCCCATTGTCTATGGAGTCAAGACCAAGCAGATACGGGAGAGACTGTTCACAATTTTGAACCTCAATCGGATTGACCCAATTTGACTGTAGCTCCCATGAGCTAGGTGTGGGAGGGGCCAAGGCTGCCATTATCTCCAGGCTGAGAGCCCTGGCTTGGATAGTTAAGGGAGAGCAAATGAAGTTAGCAAATAGTTTCTGAAACCTTGACTGTTTGTATTTTGAAATGAAAAACCAAGGGATACTAGTCATGTCATTTGATCAATCAGCATGCAAAGTTTCTTGCTACCCTTTTCTTCTGAAAGTTTATGGTTTACTTGCATTGACCAGTGTACCAGGTAACTGGGAAACAATTAGGACTTTGACTAACTTAGATTCAGTTGTTGTAGGAGTTCAGGGAAGGGAGAGATAAACTGGATGTCTATTTTGGGCATATGAGCAGACACAGGAAAATTTTCATCATTAGACGTTCACACGGCCAGTCTGTAAAAGTGGATGGGTCCTATCTAAGGTCTTATCTGTCAGCAAACCTTTGACTTTAGAGGCATAGGGGTGGCAAATTATGGAGATCATTTAGATTTTCAAGTTTGTAGGAGAAACTCTTTAAAATATTCATGCTCTGACTTCAGAATTGAAGGTAAATCTGGGTTTTTTCATTCTATTGTAGCTTCTAAATGACATACACGCTAGTCCCTCTGTAATGCTAACCCCTCTGTTATTTCTTCATTTTCAGTCTGAGATATAGAGACTTGAGCTAATCATATTCCTATATTTATCGATGACAATAATAATTCTACTTCTTGTTTTACTTGTCTTCTCTTTATTCCTGACCCTCTTTCCTACTTCCTTTTGAGTTCTCTGCATTGGCATCACTTCAATGTGTTTGTTAAATGTTCTTAAATATTTGTGTGTCTTTGAATACATAACATAAATATTTGTGTTACATATTCTCGGTGTACATAAATGCCATTCTGAATTTCCTCAAGTGTGTCACGCTCCCTCCAGTCATGGGACCTTTGTCTGGACTCTTCCTAATGGGACTAAGTCTCTGTATTTATTTCTACCATTTCCTCTCATCTGGAACCTCACTATGAATTTCAAATCTTGGAGAAGATTTTCAAAACACTTGTTTTTTGATCCCAGAGTACTGTGTATACAGTATTTCTTTCATTATCCATAATTAATTTATAATTATATATATATTTTTTGATAGGGTGACTAATCTTTGTTACTATTTGTTACATGATTGGCTCTCAATACCTCTTTGTGGAATAAATAATTTTCACTATTTGAATGGGCTGTTCCATCATTAGATTATTCCTCATTCCCTACATGTTTTGAATAATGGAATACATTTGTGTAAATCAACCATACACACTCAATACATTTTTTATTGAAGAATTAAATTAGTTGTGACAAAATTACTATTGTCATCACAATCACTATTAACCTTACTCTCTTTATTCCATTGCTGGAGAAAGATGAAGTTTTCTGCACCTGTAAAGATTTACAGACTCAGAAACTCTGTACGGGATCTCTATGAGTTGGAACCGACTCCATGGCACATAACCACCACCACCACCACCACCACAACTTGATTCCATCATCATTACTAGTATCACTTTCAGTTAGTCTTTACAAAGTTAGTAATTTCCAATGGTGGTGTTTTGGACACAGTTAGAGGAAGTGGGGGACATAATCATTATTATAAAGCAGACTCACTGCTGTGGATAGGTGTAAAGCAAACAAGAAGAAAAAGTGTGGTTTTTCTTTTCTTCATATGCTCCCCTTTTCTTTTTGTCATCTTTATTTTCTTCAATATTTAGAATATTTACCAGGCTCTGGTAATATTGGAGTTCTCATGATGGAGATACCAACTTGAAAATAGAGAAATTATGGTAAAATGTAGAAATTAGCTCCAATTCATAATGTCTTGTAGAAAAAAATAGAACTAATTTTCATTGGGAATCCTAGTGTGTCACTTTAAGATAAGCATTGGACTATTAATTGTGAGGTCAATAGTTCAAACCAACCAACCCCTCTATGGAAACTCTACACAGGGTTGCTATGAGTTGGAATGGCACTTAACAATAACAACAACAGTTTTCATTGGGAGCTTGAGGGGCAGAAGAGGGACATGGTGTACTATGAATGATAAGAAGTCCCTGTATGGCATAGAATGATTCACATGCTTGGCTGCAACTCAAAGGCTAACAGTTCAAGACCATCCAAAGATGCCTTGGATAAAGGACCTGGTGATCTATTGAAAACTCTATTGAGCATGGTTCTACTCTGACACACATGGAGTTATCATGAGTTGGTATTGACTTGACAACAATTATTACTGGGCAGATTGTCTGCTTCTATGCTTTTTACACACTGTAGTTTTAAGTGATGATATTTACACTCACTACTATTTATAGAATTACCACAATTATAGACTGAATTAGCTAATTCAGTTAATTACCTTAGTTAATATTTAAAAGATTATGCCAGCATTTGCATTTCTCCTCCCAACCTATTTATCAATACATTACATAGCAAACAAAAGCAAGATTCATAATTTGGTTAGGGTTAAATAAAAACTAACACAACCCATTGTTAAATAGACTACTTGAATAAATATTAAGCTTCTCCAAGGTATGCACCAAAAAAGATTTTTTTAAGTTGAATGGCCAGGGTAATACACATGAGTGAAGTTGTCAGGTGATAAGACAAATGTTGTTGGTAAATGAGTCAGTACCAACTAACAGCCACTCTGTATAGGGTTTCCAAAGAGTTTCTGATGGGTTTGAATCATTTACCTTGTGGTTGGCAGTCCAGTGCTTATCCTACAGAGCCAAACCAGGATTCCATAAGGCATAATGTTGTTGTTGTTAAGTGTCATTGAGTCAGTTCTGACTCCTAGCTGTGTAGGATTTCCAAGGACCAGTTGGTGAGTGAGTTTGAACCGCTGATCTTGTGGTTCAAACTGACTTTGTGGTCTAGTGACTTATCCCACAGTACCATACCAGGTCACCACTTGTCTGTCAGTTTGTCATACTGTGGTGGCTTGTGAGTTGCTGTGATTCTGAAAGCTATGCCAACAGCATTTTAAATACCAGCAGGGTCACCCATGGTGGACAGGTTTCAGATGAGCTTCCAGACGAAGACAGACTAGGAAGAAAGAGTGATGAACTACTTCTGAATATTTAGTCACTGAAAACCTTATGAATGGCAGAGAAACACTGTCAGATATAGTGCCGGAAAATGAGTCCCTCAGGTTGGAAGGCACTCAAATACAACGGGAAGAACTGCCTCCTCAAAGTAGAGTTGATTGTGATGACGCAAATGGAGAAAAGCCCGTGGGAGAAAAGCCTGTGGGGACCTTCATTTGCTGATGGGGCACAACTCAAAATGAAGAGAAACAGCTGTAAACATCCATTGAAAGTTGGAACATGGAATGGACTAAATATGAATCTGGGAAAATTGGAAGTTGTCAAAAATGAAATGGAACGCATAAACATTGATATCTTAAGCATTAGTGAGCTGAAATGGACTGGTAGTAGCTATTTTGAATCTGACAACCACATGGTTTATTATACTGGGAATGACAAATTGAAGAGGAATGGTGTGGCATTCATTGTCAAAATGAACATATCTACATCAGTCATGAGGTACAATGCTGTCTGTGATAGGATAATATCCATGTGCCTACAGGGAAGCCCAGTTAATACCAATATTATTCAAATTTACTCACCAACTACTAAAGTCAGTGAGGATGAAATAGAAGAATTCTACCAACTTCTTCAATCTGAAATCGAACAAACATGCAATCAAGACGTATTGATCATTACTGGTGATTGGAATGTAAAGGTTGGGAGCAAAGAGGAAGGATCAGTAGTTGGAAAATATGGTCTTGGTGATAAAATGATACTGGAGAACGCACGATAGAATTCTGCAAAACCAATGATTTGTTCTTCTTTACACAACATAAGAGATGACTATACACGTGGACCTCACCAGATGGAATACATAGAAATCAAATTGACTACACCTGTGGAAAGAGACGATGGAAAAGCTCCATGTCATCAGTGAAAACAAGGCCAGGGGCAGACTGTGGAACAGACCATCAATTACTCTTATGCAAATTCAAACTGAAGCTGAAGTAAATGAAAACAAGTCCACGAGAGCCAAAATA
>NW_006408658.1:3010737-3017407 GCF_000296735.1 Chrysochloris asiatica
ATGCTTTTGAGTTATGGTGTTGGAGGAGAATATTGAAAGTACCATGGGCTGCCAAAACAACCAATAAATCTGTGATGGAAGAGGTGCAGCCAGAGTGCTCCTTGAAGTCCAAGATGGCCAAACCTTGTTGCTCATACATCACACATATTGTCAGGAGGGACCAGACACTGGAGAATGATATCATGTTTGGTAAGGTGGAGGGTCAGAGAAAAAGAGGAAGACCCCCAGTGAGATGGATTGGCAAAGTGGCAGCATGGATGGACTCAAGCGTGGCAACAGTGGTGAGGTTCACTCAGGATCTGGCAGTGTTTCCTTCTGCTGTGCATAAGGTTGCTATTGGTCGGTACCAACTCGGTGACACCTAACAACAACAGCAACAAAAATGGGAGTCCTGGTGTGGCACTGTGGGATAATGCACTGGACTACAAGGTTGGTTTGAATCTCAAGTTTGGCACTTCATACTTATCAGCCACTCCTTGGAAACCCTATACAGGGTTGTTATGACTTGACAGCACTTGACACCACCACAAGAAAATGGGAAGCCATGGTAGCATATCCAAGGCTGATTCTGCCTCTGGATGCACCCTTAAACATTGGCAGTTTTTATCATATGATCCTTTAATGGTCCTTGTGATGGCCAGTGGGGCATCAGGTTCTCTTTTGAACATATAGATAAGTCCCATGATGATAGCCCAAGAATGAGTGAGGAAAATCCAAGAATGGGTAAAAGTGAGTGGGGCTGTCTGCAGACAAGAGTCCAGTTGGTACCAAGAAATTGCAATGGAAATTTCTTTTCTACTGTAAGGATTTTCTGATTTTCAATCCTCGTTGAGGTTTTTCTGATCCTCAAGATTTTCATTTAAAAACCTACCCAGACCTTAGAGATCTCTTGTTATCATTTACTTCTGGTTTTATTTTGGCTCCTCTTGCTGAGGTAGAAACAACTACAATTTGTCCTCTGTGAGACTGATGTTTGAGCAGTCTAGCCATCTCTGTGAATGGATTTCTGAGATGTCGGTGCCCAGGAATGTTCTGTTTTGAGGTAGATTTAAATGAAGAGTGTGAACAAGTGTATGGGTAAGTGCTAGCGAAAGAATGGGGCGAGCATCCCAGCTGCCTCCCAATTGAAAGTTTTTCAATTAAAAATTCTATAGAAAAAGTATAATGTGGTATAACTACTATATAAATTAGACTAATAGTTCCAAAGAATTAATGTAAACATGAAAAAGGGAAAAACAACCTTTGCACCCATGTGTTTATGTTCTATGGTATTTTATACACTTGAGTTTTAAGACAGATACAATTTTTTTGGTGTTACTTCGTTCTGAAAACTTGCTGTGTCTAAGCTTCTTCTTTTTTTTTTTTTGGTCTTATGACATGTCCTGCTGATGACATAAAATGATCAACAAAACTTTCCAGCAGAAAAATGGACTATATTGGACTTGCAGAAAGTACTGATATTTTGAATTCAGAATCTACCAGACTAAAGCAAGATTTACAGCATTTTTTAAGGTGATGGGGTTCAATGCAAAATTCATCAAAAGCAGAGAAAACCACTAGGTTTTTATATGGAAATATTGTGAGTATCTCAGGTTCTATTTGTATTGGTCTAAGAAATCATTTTTCGTCTAATATGTCTAAGTAATGGGTTTTGATTTATAACTCTCAGATTAAAATTTTGATTGGTAAATTTAAAATTCTAATAAACATAATTAGAAAAGACTGAAGTTCAAACTATGGTTTTAGGTAAATGTTTCTATGTTCATGTTCTCATACAGCCTAAGGACAACATAAGGTTTATAGGCTATGGTGGTGGTGGTGGTTATGTGCCGTGGAGTAAGTATAGACAAAGCCTCTTTGTGTTTGTTGTTCTTGTTACAAGGTGTTTCAGACTTCGGTTTTGTGGCTTATTTGGACCATTGGCCTTGTGTTGTTGGTGTTTCTGCTCTGCTTCTTTTGAACTTTAAGTATTATAAAGAAATTGATGACTGGATGGAAGCCATTTTAATGTAAGCTGTGATCCAGAGGGACTACTGACAAAGTTGTGCTTTGAGCATTGTGCTCTTTTGAGGTTACAGTATGCTTAGAGAAACAGACTCTAATGGAAATAAGTTGGTACTGAAAATTTGTACTTAAAAAATATATTTATTAGTGGTCATTTGTTTGGTCTCCAAAGCAGAGTTATTGTGAGATGCATACCACGAGGTTGGTGGTTCAAACCCACCAACTGCTCCTCAGAAACCCTAGACAGTTTCGATGAGTCAGAACTGACTTGGAGGCACTTAACAACAACAACCCTGCCTAGTTCAGATAATCAAAGGAGGCATAACCAAGTATGCATTAGACTAAATTCTCCTGTCATTCTCTACAGACGGAAGATGCTGTTACTATTGTTAAGTGCCATCAAATCAATTCTGACTCAGAGCAACCCTGTATAGGATTTCCAAGAAGCAACTTGTGAGCTTGAACTTCTTTAGATTTAAGTTCTAACCAACTTTGTAGTTTTAGCGCATTAACCCATAGTGCCATACCAGGACTCCTACAGACTGATGTTGTTGTTGTTATTATTAAGAGCCATTGAGTTGGTTCTGACCCATAGCAACCCTGTACAGGGTTTCTGATGAGCAGCTGGTGAGCTTGGACCACTGACCTTGCAGTTCAATCCGACATTGCAGTCTAGTGCATTAACCCACAGCCCCAAAGGCTGATGTTGTTGTTAAGTGCCATCGAGTTGATTCCAACCCATAGTGACCCTGTATAGGGTTTTCGAGGAGCAGCTGGTGAGCTTGAACCACCGACCTTGTAGTTCAAACAGCTCTGCAGTCTGGTGCATTAACCCACAGCACCACACCAGGACTCCACAGACTGATTATGTTGTTGTTGTTAAGTACCGTGGAGTCATTTCTGAATCATAATGACCCTGCACAGGGTTTCCAAGGCTGCAATTTTTCACGGATGCAGAAAGCCTCATCTTTCGTCCGCGGAACAGCTGGTTGTTTCCAACTGCTGACTTTGAAGTTAGCAGCCTGCTTCATAACCACTACGCTACCAGAGGAATTGCCTACTTTCATCAAGTTACAAGAACCTAGTAGCTATTTCCCTCATGAGACCCCAACCTTGTTGTTGCTTTTAGCTGCTGTCAAGTTATGCATAGTGACCTTATACACAACAGAACTAAACATTGCCCAGTCCTGCACCAAACTCACAATCTTTGCTACATTTGAGCTCATTGCTGCTGCCCCTGTGCCAATCCATGTTGTTGGGTGCCTTCCTTTTGTGCTGACCCTTCACATTACCAAGCATAATATCCTTCTCCAGGAACTGGTCCCTCCTGATAATATGTGTGATATATGAAAGATGAAGTCTGGCCATTCTGGCTTCTTAGGAGAATTCTGGTTGGACTTCTTTCAGCACAGATTTGTTTGTTCTTTTGGCAGCCCATAGTACTTTTAATATTCTCCTCCAACACCATATATAATTCAAATGCATCAATTCTTTTATGGTCTTCTTTATTCATTGTCCAACTTTCACATGCATATGAGGTTATTGAAAACACCGTGGCTTGAGTGTACCTTATTCCTCAAACTGACATCTTTGCTCTTCAACACTTTAAAGAGGTCTGGTGCAGCAAATCTTCCTAATGCAATATGTCATTTGATTTCTTGACTGCTACTTTCAAGAGTATTGATGCTTGATCCAAGCAACATGGTCTTTGATAACTTCAATCTTTTCTCCATTTATCATGATGTTATTTTTTGGTCCAGTTGTGAGGATTTTTATTTTCCTTAGATTGAGGTGCAACCCGTACTGAAGACTGTGGTCTTTGATCTTCATCAGGAAGTGTCACAGTCCCATGCTTATCCTACAGAGCCACTGCACTCCCTAAGAAAGAAATGCTGGGGGATATTAGTGAGTGGGAATATGTTTGCTATGCAGCTATCAGGTTCTACTGGCTAAGAAGATAATAAAATTACATATGATATTCTGAATATTATAAATAAATTAATTAAAAATTTAAAAGGATGACTAATTTATTAGAATGACTTTAAGTACCATAATTAATTGGAGAAATACTTATAGAAAGGATCCAACTGAATTTGACCTTTAGTCCTAGGTGTTATAGAAGATCAGTTTCCCATATACAATTATAATGAAAAAGTAAAAGATTATATTCTTAATGATCAAATTTTGGGAAAGTGAAAATACCATGTCAACAAATGCTAATAAAATGTAACATCATCACGTAAGAAACTATATGTGAAATTATTAGATTCTATTGAAGTGGCGGGGACAATCACTTTTAGTAAGAAGTCTGTTATAAAAATTAGGTAAATGTACTTTTTAAACTATCATCCAAGTTTTTTATTAATACAACTTAAACTTTGAATTGTTGATGATGAAAATTTCCTTAGAATAGTGAAGTATGATACTAATTGTGAGATAAGGAACTTCAACAAGCCAATCTATCAGTATCAATAGTAGATTCAACTATAGTAATTTTAGTTTTCCAAAACAAAAATATAAAAACAAAAATCTACAGTAAAAGATGTTGCGTCCAACAACGGCTATTCTTCATGACCCATGCGGAGAGATGAAACACAAGTAGGGGCAATGGGAGATTAGACAAAAAGGAAGACACAAGACACAAAATGAAAATAATAAAGTTGGGACCAGGTGGAACACAGCACTCTGATGGGGATACTATGACTCAGACCTAGATTCAGCATGTTTATTATATACACATATCAAAGGAAAGTGCTGGGGGCAGGGAAAAGAATGCAAAAAACATCTGGTGTTATAGATGCAAGCAGTAAGTGGGACTTTATCAGAAGAATGTAACTTGTGGTTGCTAAGGAGACAGAGATGTTTTTGCAGCTAGATGTTTTTGCAGATTAAACTGAAGGCCATGGCTGCATTCAAGGATAGACTTTGCAAATTCCTTGATCCCTTAGGCAGGCTTTGCAAGTTCCTCAGGGGGCAGCCTGACCTGGGAGCAGCCCAATTTTCTGGACCACAACTGTTCAGTTGCAATCCTTCAGTTAAACTACCCCCAATCCTGAGACCTTCATCAGCATCAAGACAACACACTGTACATAGTATTCTCAAACATAGAAACATTAGAAAAGACTTTGTAAGAGGGTGACATCACAACAGAACCAATGGAATTAGAAAAGAATAATAATAGAATACTATGAAGAGTTGTACGCCAACAAATTTGAAAATGTAGAGGAAATGGATACATTTTTAGAAAAACAGAACCTACCTAAATTTACATAAAGTGATGTAGAAAACTTGAAAAAACCTATAACAGATGAAGACATTGAGCAGGTTATCAAAAAAATCCCAACAAAAAATAGTTCAGCCCCAGATGGCTTTATTGATGAATTTTACCAAGAATTCAGAGAAGAGCTGACATCAATTTTACTGAATCTATTTAGAATATAGAAAAGGATGGAAAAATTCCAAATACATTTTATGAAGCTACCATAAGCTTCATACCAAAACCAGTGAAGGACATCACTAAAAAGAAAATTATAGACCAATATCCCTCATGAATATAGATGCAAAAATTCTTAACAAAATCCTAGCCAATAGAATTCAACAACATATCAAAACATTAATGCATCATGACCAAGTGGGATTCGTACCAGGAATGCAAGTATGGTTCAATATTATAAAAACAATCAATATAATCCACCGTATAAATTAAAAAAAAGCCACCATATGATCATATCAATTGATACAGAACAGACATTTGACAAAATTCAACACCCATACCTGATAAAATCACTCAGCAAAGTAGAAATTGAAGGGAAATTCCTCAACATAATTAAAAGCATATATACAAAAACAACCACCAACATTCCTCTCATCAGAGAGAAAATGAAAGCATTCCTTTTGTGAGTAGGAACCAGACAAGATGCCCATTATCACCAGACCTTTTCAATATTGTGGTGGAAGACAGCCAGAAGTATAAGGAATCCTGGTGTGGCAATGTGGGCTAATGTATCAGACTGAAAACCTGTTTGAACTACAAGGTCAGTGGTTCAAGCTCACTAGCTTCTCCTTGGAAATCCTATACAGGGTCGCTATGAGTCAGAATCAATTTGACAGCACTTAACATCTTAACATTATAAGGCAAGATAGGGAAATTAAGGACATCCAAATAAAAAAAAACAACAACTTTTATTTGCAGATGATATGATCATATATATAGAAAATCCCAAAAACTCAACAAAAAAAATAATTGGAACTCATTGGAATATTAGGCAAAATGGCAGGATCTATATACAAAATCAGTTCAATTCCTCTATACTAATAAAGACAGCTCTGAAAAGGAAATTAGGAAAACAGTACCATTTACAATAACCTCCCAAAGGATGAAATACTTAGGAATAAATCTAATCAGAGAAGCAAAAGACCTATACAAAGAAAACTACAAAACACTACTACAAGAAACCAAGAGAGATTTATAAAAATAGAAAAATATACCATGCTCATGGATAGGAAGACTTGTTGTTGTTGTTGTTGTCAGGTGCCATTGAGTTGGAACCGACTCATAGTGACCCCGTGCATAGCAGAACAAAACAATGTCCGATCCTGGGCCAACCTCACTACCGCTGCCACACTTGAGTCCATCAATGATGCCACCTGGCTGATCCATCTCGTT
>NW_006408658.1:3018767-3030338 GCF_000296735.1 Chrysochloris asiatica
TACAATGACTCTGTATATTCCTTCCATTTTTTCTTGATGCCCTCTGCATCATTCAATAATTTGCCCAGAGAATCTTTCAATAATTAAGTAGAGGCTTGAATTTTTTTCTTCAGTTCCCCCAGCTTGAGAAATGCTGACCATGTTCTTCCCTTTTGGTTTTTCAACTCTGAATCTTTGTATATTTTATTATAGTATTTGGTTTTATCTTCTTGAGCTGATCTTTGAAATTTTCTGTTCAGCACTTGGACCTCTTCAATTCTTCCATTTGCTTTAGCTTCTCTACACTGGAGAGCAAGTTTCAGAGTCTCCTCTGACATCCATTTTGACCTTTTCTTCCTTTCTTGTCTTCTTAATGACTTTTTGCTCTCTTCATGTATGATGTTCTTGATGTCATCCCACAAATATCAATACTACCCAAAGCAATCTACAGCTATAACGCAATCCTAAACCAGATCCCAACAACATTCATTAAAGAGATGGAAAAAATTATTACAAACTTTATATAAAAAGGAAAAAGACTCGGATAAGCAAAGCACTGCTTAAAAACAAAGCTGGTGGTCTCTCACTCCATGATTTCAAAATTTAATTCACAGCCTAAGTGGTCAAAACAGTCTTGTACTGGTACAATGAAATGTACATAGATCAATGGAACAGAATTGAGAACTCTGAAGTAAATTCATCCACAAACAGGCAACTGATATTTAACTAAGAGTCAAAATACAACACATGGGGAAGAGATAGTCTCTTCAACTAATGGTGCAGGCAAAACTGGAAATATATTTGCCAAATAATGAAACAAGATCCATATCTCACACCCATTGGCAAAACCAAACTCAACATGGATTAAGACCTAAATGTAAAATCTAGAACTATAAAGATCATCTAGGAAAAAATAGGGACAAAGTTAGGGTCTCTACTACATGGCATACATACACTATCAACATAGCAAAAAATACACAAAAAATAAAAGACAAAATAGATGACTAGGATTTACTAAAAACTAGATTCACCAGAAGAGTAAAAAGGGAGCCCACAAACTGAAAAAATTGTTGCAATGACATTTCAGACAAGGAACTAATCTCTAAAGTTGATAGAACATGACAATATCTCTACAAGAAAAAGACAACACAATTAAAAAGTGGGCACAGGACATGTACTGACACTTCAACAAAATGTTCAAGCAGCCAACAAACATGAAAAAATGTTCAGAATCATTAGCCCTTTGAGAGATGCAAGTCAAAACAACAATCAGCTCATAGCAAAGTTCACAAAAACAGAAAACAACAAATGCTGGCAACGGTGTGAAGAGATTGGGACACTTCTACATTTCTGGTGGGACTGTTGTATAATGTGTGAATGTGTTGATTTTGATTCTTTTTTTCTTTTTGGATATGCTCATTTATTAATATAAACTGCCTTCTCTGCACTTGCTTTGCTGTGTCCTAAAGGTTTTGGTATGTTGTATTTTTGTTCTCATTTGTTTCTAGTAATTTTTTTGTTTATTCCCTGAAATCAAACAGAACATTTTTCTGAGTAGAAGATCCATTAAATTTCTGGTGGGACTGTAAAATGCTTCAACCACTCTGGAAAATGGTGTGGTACTTTCTCAGATAGTTGGAAATAGAAATACCTTATGACCCAGCAATCCTATGAGCCAGGACACAAGTAGATATATGCACACCAATGTTATCACAGTACTATTCACAATAGCAAAAATATGGATACAGTTTAAGTTCCCATCAGTGGAAGAATGGATAAACAAACTGGTACATACATGCAATGGAATATTATGCAACTTTGAAGAATAACAATGAATCTGCAAAACACCTCCACCTGGAGAATATTATGCTGAGTGAAATTAGTTAATCTCAAAAGGGCAAATATTGCATGAGACCTTTATTGTAAAAGTCAAAGACAAGATTTCCATACTAAAAGAAACATTCTTATTAAACCTCAAGTAGTAACATTATTCAAAACAAAATTGAATGATTTAGAAAACACTTCAAATTAGAATTTTGATTTCTATTAATTTCTCATTACTTTTTATAAAATTTATTTTTACTGCTTTTAATGGTTGTTTATAAAAATGTAATCAACTTATTTTGAGTAGATTTTGGTCTATAGTAGGAAGTATTTATTTAATTTTTATCATATGATCAGGAGGGGATAGTCCCTGCAGAAGGAAATCATGTTTGGTAAAGTGGAGGGTCAGAGAAGAAGAGAAAACCCCCCAATGAGATGGATTGTCGCGTGGCAGCAGCAATGGACTCATGCGTAACAATGATTGTGAGCATGGTGCAAGACTGGACAGTGCTTTGTTCTGTTGAGCATAGGGTCTCAGTGACTCAGTGGCATCTAATAACAACAGCAACAGTTATTTATATTAAGTTTAATTATTTTCCAGAGTTAAACAATAGTTTCAGTATCTTCTCCCATTTTTTATTATTAATGCCTTTCTTTGCATATAGTCGGTTCTTGTATTCACTGTGTGTGTGCGTTTCTGTATGTGGTGTTAATTGCTATCCAGTTGGTTCCTACTCATAGTGACCCTATATAGGGTTTCCGAAAGGCAGCTAGTGGGTTTGAACTACTGATCTTGTAGTTAAAAGTCCATTGCTTATACTACAGTGCAATACCATGACATTCTGTTTTTGTCTTTGTTAAGTTCCCTTGAACATCATATTGCCCCTGTACAGGGTTTCCATGGAACGACTGGTGCCTTGGACCACTGACTTTGCTGTTAACAGTCTAGTGTGTACCCTACAGCGCCACACCAGAATTTCCTTGTATTAATTTTTTGTTGTTAGGTGCCATCGAGTCAGTACCGACCCATAGTGACCTTGTGCACAGCAGAATGAAACACTGTCTGATCCTGGGCCAACCTCACCACTGTTGCCACGCTTGAGTCCATCGATGCTGTCACTTGGCCAATCCATCTCATTGGGGGTCTTCCTCTTTTTCTCAGACCTTCCACCTTACCAAACATGATATCCTTCTCCAGTGACTGATCCCTTCTGATAATATGTCCAAAGTATGAAAGATGAAGTTTGGCCATCTTGGCCTCTAAGGAGCACTCTGGCTACACACACTTCTTCCAAAATGGATCTATTGGTTCTTTTGGAAGCCCATGGCACTTTAAATTTTCTCCTTCAACACCATAATTCAAAAGCATCAATTCTCCTACAGTCTTCCTTATTCACTGTGCAGCTTTCGCATGCATATGAGGTTACTGAAAAAACCATGGCATGGGTCAGGTGCACCTTAGTCCTCAAGCTGACATCTTTTCTCTTCAACACTTTAAAAAGGTCTTGTGCAGCAGATTTGCCTAATGCAATACGTTGTTTGATTTCTTGACTGCTGCTTCCTTGAATGTTGATAGTTGATCCAAGAAGAATGAAGTCCTTGACAACTTCAATCTTTTCTCCATTGATAAGAATGCTGTTTATTGGTCCAGTGGTGAGGATTTTTGTTTTCCTTTCATTGAGATGCAATCCATATGGAAGGCTGTGCTCTTTGATCTTCATCAGTAAACGTTTTAAGTCCTCTTCACTTTCAGCAAGCAAGGTTGTATCATCTGCATATAGCAGGTTATTAATGAGTCTTCCTCCAACTCTGATGCCACGTTTTTCTTCATAGAACCCAGCTTCTCGGATTATTTGCTCAGCATGCAGGTTGAATAAGTATGGTGAAAGAATACAACCCTGTCACACACCTTTTTAAATTTTATACCATTCAGTGTTCCCATGTTCTGTTCGAACAACTGCTTCTTGGTCCAGGTACAGATTCTTCATGAACACAATAAAGTGTTCCGGAATTTTCATACTTTGCAATGTTGTACATAGCTTGTCATGATCCACACAATCGAAAGCCTTTGTGTAGTCAATAAAGCACAGGTAAACATCTTTCTGGTATTCTCTGCTTTCAGCCAAGATCCATCGGACATCAGCAATGATATTTCTCATTCCACAGCTTCTTCTGAATCTGGCTTGAACCTCTGGAAGTTCTCTGTCAATGTATGATTGTAGCCATTTCTGTATTACCTTTAGCAAAACTTTACTCACATGGGATATCAAAGAGGTTGTCTCATGATTCCCGCATTCTGTTGGGTCACCTCTCTTTGGAATGGGCACAAATATGGATCTCTTCCAATCAGTCAGCCAGATAGTTGTCTTCCAAATTTCTTGGCAGAGATGAGTGAGGGCTTCATATGCCACCTCACTTTCTTGAAAGATTTCAATTTTTATTCCATCAATTCCTGGTGCCTTGTTCTTTGCCAATTCTTTCAATGCACCTTGGATTTCCTCCTTCAGTACCATTGGCTCTTGATAATATGCTACCTCTTGAACGGTTGAACATTAACCATTTCCTTGTATTCACTAGGTCTAATTAATTTTAAAAATCTGTGCTTTATGATTAAATTACCGTAGTGAGTAAATATTTCTAGCTTTATCTTGGATTTAGCACATAATTAGTCTATTTTCTACTTAATATTTTTAAATTTAAACCTCTCTTCAATATTTACACAGATTCATCTGAAAATTCCTTTACTGATTTCCAAATATCTCAATATTATTGTAATTATACAATATATCAAAAAAGTTTATAAAAATTAACATCTTAAAAATATTGAATTTTCCTTCTCATTAAGCAGTTTGACCTCTTTCCTAATTTTTACTTTTAGATCAATCACAAAAAGCATTCTTTACACTAAACTTTTTACTATCTTTGAAATTGAGTGGAATTTTTTTCTGGAGTTTATTTTCAAGTTAATTGTTCTTACTATATAGTAAAACTGCTGATTTTTGTTATTTTGCCATGTAGTCACCACTTTCCTAATTGTTATCAGTTATCAAACCTCATGCTTTATAATGTCCTCCTTTGATTTAGAAATTTAATTATTATTCTAGCACCATATAACTGGGTGGTTCCCACCAAATTTTTCTGAGAGCCTCTTGTGTGCCTGCTAATGTGAGAGTCGTGGAATTGTTTCTGTCTGTTCTTCTGACTGTAGCATCTCATGTTCTCCAACATGACTGAATCAGAATTCAGTCTCATTTCTTTGACCCCCTTCTGTAGGTACAGTTCTTAGTCACTACACAGGTGTAGAGTAGGAAGCAAGGTTTAAGAAAACAAAGGCAAGTTGGAAAATCCAAGGATAGAGTGAGATAGACCAGGACAAAATCCCTGGGACATGGACCACCTCCATTACCTTCCTTCCCAGTGTCCATTTAATCTGCTGATTTTACTCTGAAACTGCTGTCTTTTGGGCGCCTTACTCTCATTTGCTGTTGCTGCCTATGTTTGGTCTTTTGTTGCTCAAATTGGCTTTTTATTTCATCCTTTCCTTCCTAAAGGTTTTTATTTTAAAAAAATTATTTATTGTGAATTGAGTGAAAGTTTACAGGACAGATCATCAGTTTTACATTCAACAAATCATACACCATATTTCATTACAATAATTATAATCCCTTCCACATACTATCAGATACAAGTATTTCTCTCTATTCTCTTTAGCTTTTTTTTTTTTTTTTTTTTTTTAACACTCAGGCATATATAATAGCTTACACCACCAAAGATCACATTCTGCAAGTCTGCCTCCTGGCCGCCAGCTCTTGGTCCTCTCTGCCTTCCTAAAGTTTTGATATAAATCAGAGCCTTGAAATAATCTGGTCTGGAACTGATCCTCTGTAGGTCTATCCAATGGCATTTCTCAGTTTTATCCAACTGAGTAGTGGTTATGTGCCGTGGTGGTTGTGTGCCGTGGAGTTGTTTCTGATGCACAGCGACCCTATAGAGTGTTTCCGAGCCTGTAAATACTTCCGGGAGTGGAAAGCCTCATCTTTCTCCTGCAGAAACTCTGGTAATTTCGAACTGCTGACCTCGAGCAGCCTGACTCATAACCACTTCAGCTGGAACTTGGCCCTAGTTGGAAGTTGACCCTAGTGACTTAGGAGGGTTATCTTGCTCACTCCTGGGGAAAAGCCTTGTTGTTTGTTAAGTGCTGTTGAGTTGATTCTGACCCATAGCGAACCTGTGTAGGGTTTCCGAGGAGCAGCTAGTGAGCTTGAACCACTGACCTTGCAGTTCAAACGGCTTTGCAGTTTGGCTCACAAACACATAGCGCCACACCAGGGCTCTGGAAAAATCTTACTCAGACTTAATCTTAAGAGTTGGGGCAGATGGACTGTACTCTGTGTTTGAATTGTTGAAAGAAAGTTTGTTCTCCCTATTGTCTAGACTTGCTTTCCTCTCCACTCACTCTCAGTAGAGTTAATTATGTTATAATGGGGAATATATGTGTTTAAAAGTAACCATGGCATGCAAACCACACAAGAAAAGCCACAGGGTTTTTGGGAATGTGGAACTAAGGTCCTAGCACTCAGAAAGTTCATCAGCAACACACAAAATGCATATAAACAGTAGACATTTTTAAAAATTGAAAGAACACAACCACTACACTGTATCACATTAATTTATTATTGAATTTCTTTTCAGTATTGGAATTAGGAGTGAAAGGAGGAGCCTACAGTAAGTGCTCTGTCTGTATTATTGTTTTGAAACCTTTAGAATTTATTTCCTTTTTTATTTTATTGTGATTTTCTCCAATGTCTTATCAATGTTTGCAAAATATTGCATTGATAATTAAAAACAATATATATTTTCTGGTTTTGCTCGGAGCTCATTGATTTAACATCCATTCAAACCCACCTATACATGGCTCTCCTCTACGGTAGAGGCTTGTTGTTGTTAAGTGCCGTTGAGTCAGTTCTGACTCTTAGAGACCTTTGTTGGGTTTCTGAGGAGCAGCTGGTGAATTTGATTAGCAGATTCTGCAGTTCAAACTGACCTTGTGGTCCAGTGCTTATCCCACAGTGCCACACCAGGACTCCATTTAAGCCTAAATAGAAGATTTTGGTGTGGTGCTGTGGGTTAATGCACCAGACTGCAAAGCCATTTGAACTGCAAGGTTGGCGGTTCAAACTCAGCAGCTGCTCCTCAGAATCCCTATACAGAGTTGCTATGGGTTGGAACTGACTCGATGGCACTTCACAACAACAACAAATTCAGCTTTTGGGTCTTCCTTTCAGCTATAGCTGGGCATCCAACTCATTTTCAACCACTCAAATGTGAGCAAAAATTTATTGAGGCTTTATGTTGCATTTCTTCCATAGTCTTCTTTGGAATATAGAGTTGAACATGGAACTTTTAGCCATAGTTTAGGATGACAGGGAGGTAATACCGAGGGAGCCTGATTCCTTGATGGCATAATTGAGCAGGCATAATTGGGTTCATGGTTGGTGGAACAGTTCAATCTTCTACTACTAACTAAAGATTGGAGGTTCTAAGTCATCCAGAGGTGCTTTAGAAGGCAGGCATACCCACCTGCCACTGAAAGAGCACATCCTTGAGAACCTGTGAAGTTCTACTCTGTTCACATGGGGTTGTCATGTATCAGAATAGACTTGAGAGCAATTAACGATTCTGAATTGCCTGATTCTGATACTTCCCCCTGCCCCAGCTTAATGTAAATAAACTTCAGTTTGGTTAAGCCACCATGATCTAGTGTCTCTTCCAAAGACAAAAACCAAACTCAATGCCATTTAGTAGATTATGACTCATAGTTGCTGTGTATATTGTTTCCAAGGCTGTAAATCTTTCTGGAAAATACAGCTCATTTTTCTCCTGAGAAGTGTCTAGCGGGTTTGAACTGTTGACCTCATAGTTAGCAGTCTGATGCTTATCCTTCAGTGCTACCAGTGTCTCTTATACTTAGCTAGACACATCCTCATTGATAGGAACTTGGCTTACTAATTAGTTTAGGGAGGCACAATTTTTTCCCTTCCTAATGTTTCCAGTTATCTCCAGGGAAGAAGGATGTCTTCATATTATTGGTGAATTTAGGAGAACATCTAGAGGTCAGTATCTTTCTTCTTGTCTCTGGACATAGCTTTCAGCCATGTGATAATTCTAGTTGGAAATGTCCTATGTTTTCAGGGGGATCTGTAATTTTGGGGGAGGGTTGATTGAAGAAACTGTTGACAGTTTGTTCATTCACTGAGCATATTAATAAAGAAAATTAAACTATACTTTTTTGGTTTGGTGCTTTTCCTCCCCTACATGTAGCCCCGGCAATCTTTAACCTAGAAAGTTTAGAGAGATTTGTTTAGTGTTTGAGGTTCATTTTTATTGTTGCTCAGTTGGTTTAAATTGTCGTGGGTGAATGAGAGGCATCAAACCTTAGGAACCATACTTTGATGTTGATGAGTCATGGTAGCCAGTGATGACTGTTTTTTTAAGAAGCAGAACAGCAGATGCCAATTATCGATGGTTTAAAACAAAACAAAAGCAAAGCTCCCATCCAAATGTTATTAGACTTTACCACTACTCACAGATCTGAAAGGGATCGCATTAGACAGTCTTGCATAGTGTGGGGGGAAAATATGGGAAAAAGCCTCAAAATCAAGAAAAAAAAAAAAGAAAACCCCCAAACCAGGCTTCCTGGTTAGATAAACATGGGTGGAACCCCCACGATGATGGCCCTTAGTTACTCTTCAGGCCTGGAACAGAACTTATCACTGGAGTTCAATTTTAGCCAAACAAGAGACAAGTGAACACTAAAACTAGGGAGGTACTCACAACTTAGAATAATCAACCATTTGAGACCCAAAGAGCAGTGGTTTCAGAAGAACCAAATTTATAATACAGGAAGGAGAATTCAAGAAGGAGAAATGGGAATAGGAAACGTGGGAAGGATATGGCATCCATGATATTCCATTGTGGGGATTGCAGTCAATGACGTAATACAAAATGTTTACGAATTATTGAATTGAAAACTAATTTGCTGTAAACCTTCACCCAATTCAAAATAAAATATTTAAAAAACTAGTAAGTCCATGAAGTATGGAGTCCGGGTAGTGCTGGACTGCTAACTATAAGGTCAGTGGCATAAACCTACCAGCTACTCCTTAGAAACCCTATACAATGTTGCTCTGAGTTTAGTTGGAACAAACTCAATGAGTCTTAACAACAACAAAGAATGAAGTTAAAAAAAAACAGATATTTTTACATTGGTGACAACATAATTTTTGTTAAATTCCTGGCTTATACTTGCATAACTAAAAGAGTCCTGTAGAGTGAATGAATCCAGAGAATTTAAAAACTGATGTCTTTACTGTTAGGTAATTGTTATCAACTTTTAAATGGAATTTTATTTTAATCAAAAGAGAAATAATATATGATTTCACTTAAACAGCTATTTTGTCACTTTTATTGTTTCCATTAGTGCTGAGGTTAACTAGAGAGGGTTAAGAGAAAGGAACTATAGAGTCTGGCTGCCTAGCTTCCTTGCATTTTGACCCTGGGCAAATATCTTAACTCATTGGATTGAGCTCTAAAATGTAAAGTGTAAAAATAGTAATTGTACTTGCTTCATAGGGTTGTTACGGTTATTAAATGAGTTAGTATTTGTGAAATGCTAAGTAAGAACAGTGCCTTGCACATAGTATATGCTATGTAAAATAAGTTAGTTTAGTTGAATCAATGTTAATAACAATTAAGAAAGATAAGAATCCAACTGAGGATAGTTAGGCTACAAAGCCTGTGACATACTATATCTAATATTCTGGCATTTAAAGTTGGGTCACTTCCTGGATATATCAACACTCAAACCAATCACCTTCTTGAAGCCCACTCTGAGCTCTTGGGTTCTAAGGGCATACACCATGGGGTTAAGGGCTGGGGGGATGACATTGTGCAGCACATTGAGGAGAACAGGAATGAGAGGAATCTTTCTCCCTGCCAGATGTGTGACAGACACTACAACAATGGCTGTATAGAAAAAGAGGATGAGGATGAGGTGTGAGCTGCAAGTACTCAGGGCCTTTGATGTTGCCTCAGCAGAGTTCAGGCTCAGCACTGAACGAAGAATCAAAGCATAGGAAGCAAAGACCAGACACATGTCACCTCCAACCATCACCCAGGCCAAGGCCAACTGGTAGAACCTGTTAATAGTGATGTCATCACAGGCCAAACTAGTAACTCCTAAATTAGAGCAGAGGCAGTGTTCAATCTCATTCCTGGAGCAGTAGTGTCTCTGGGAAGCCAGTACAGGTACTGGAATGGTCAACAGACAATTTCTGAGCACAACTGATGTTATCGCTTTGATCACAAAAGCTTCAGTAACTACAGAGGGGTACTGCAGAGGATAACAAATGGCTACATATCTATCCACAGCCATGCAAAGGAAGATGCCTGACTCCATGGTTATAAAAACATGGATGGCATAGATCTGAGTGAAGCATTCAGGGAGGCTTATGGATTTGGCATCTAACCAGAAGATGGCCAGGATCTTGGGAATGATGGTGGTAGACAGGCCAATGTCCACTATAGCCAAGACACTGAGGAATTGATACATGGGTTGGTGCAGAGTAGGCTCATGGTGGATGGTGATCAAGATGAGAATATTGGCACCTAGTGCTAAGAGGTAGAACAAAGTCAGTGGCAGAGAGAGCCAGTGCTGCCACTCATGAATCCCTGGGAATCCCAACAGAATGAACTCAGTGACTTGGATCCTTGAGCCATTGGTTATACTCATGGTGGTATCCATATCATGAGATTTCTTGCTCTCAGCATCTGCCTGTTAAAAGAATTCAAGGCTATGGTTAGCTCCGTTGAGGACAAACTTCATGTAGTGTTCTAATTTTTCCCCTTTTAATCATAATCCATATTAAATTTCACTTAAAAATCTGAAAGAGCTAAGAACAGGAAAAAGAAAAAAAGTTTAAAGACCCCAAATAAGTCCTAAGATGTAGATTTTAGTAAAATAAAAGTGAGAAATTGCTGACTTTGTGTTTCTTAAGGGTAGATTTTTAATAAGGAGCTCTGGTAGTGTAGTGGTTATGAATCGGCTGCTAACCTTAAGGTCAGCAATTCAAAACTACCAGCTGTTCCTTGGGAGAAAGATGAAGCTTTCTGCTCCCGTAAAAATTTGCATTCTCAGAAACCCTGTGTAGGGTCACTATGAGTTGGAACCGACTCCACGGTACTTAACAACAACAACAACAAGGGTAGATTTTTAATACGTGGGGAACATGAACGTGTCGCAGGAGACATGTGCAGTATAAAAGTCTACTTTTTTGTGGAATTAAAATGAGGATATTTGTGTTGTTTCCATTCTTAGGAATATGCAAGAAAAGAAAAAGTAGCAATAATAAGAATTTTGACCATACTGTCACATAGTATTGGCAAATGGTTTATGACCAAAGCCATCTGATTTCATCATTTAATGTAGTACTAGTCCTGGTGTGGCACTGTGGGTTAATGCGCCAGAACTACAAGGCCGGTGGTTCAAGCTCACCAGTTGTGGCAGGTGCTATGATGGCTCTGATAAGAAATACATTGCAACAACACAGAGTAGCAGGAGACCCTATGCATGAAGAAAGCCCATTGTACTGCAGAGCAGCAATGGGTGCCTCGTTGATTTGGCAGAGCCTCAAGAGGAAATTTCATGCAGGGGACTTGCAGTCTCTGTCTTTTCCTTTTATGAATAGTTCATTTTTAATTTTTCTTGAT
>NW_006408658.1:3030454-3032265 GCF_000296735.1 Chrysochloris asiatica
GCCTGAACTGTTTATCACTAGAGAGAAGCCCTGAATGGGGATTGTGGGGCAGGACAGGCAGACAGAAAAAGGAAATAGGCCGAAAACTAAATCCTAAGTTCTGTCAGAGTACAGTCAATAACAACACAGAACACTGGGCCTAGAGGGCTCACGAGATAATGTTGGAACTCTGAAACAAATATAAAGCTATGTTTGGAGGATTGGAGGGTTACAGTTGGGGAATTTGAAGGGAATCCAGAAATCCATTGTATTCTAGATCAAGACACTCAGTTGTTCTAGGAGCCGCCATCTTGGGAGAGAACATCTTGATTGTATTAGGATTGATAGTATCAGAAGAGAACATCTGGATTGTATCTTGATTGTATCAGAATTGACATTGAAATTTAAAGTGACAGTATCAACATAAAACCAAACAGCTACCCCTTGTCTGTCTGTCGTGCTGTGGTGGCTTGAGTTGTGTGATTCTGAGGGCTATACCACCGGTATTTTAAATAACCGGCTCGGTCACCCATGGTGGACAGGTTTCAGATAAGCTTCCAGACAAAGACAGACTAGGAAGAAAGAGTGGCAAACTACTTCCAAATTGCTAGTCACTGAAAACCCTATGAATAGCAGAGAAACACTGTCAGATATAGGACTGGAAGATGGAAAGGCACTCAGAATGCGACTGGGGAAACAAATGCCTCCTCAAAGTAGAATTGACCACGATGACGTGAATAGATTTAAGCTCGGGTGAGAAAAGTACACAGAACCTTCATCTGCTGATGGGCTACAACTCAAGATGAAGAGAAAGAGCTGTAAACATCCAATCCATGTATAGAAGAATTTAAAGTAAAACAAACCTACAAGACTGAAAATAGAGAGCAATATCAATGCATAATAAAGTTAACCACAAAGCAAAAAGAGGGAATAGTACAGATGCAGAACTTCCAAATGGTGAAGGAGTCAAGTAGAGTTCAAGATAAAACAGATTGTCGTAAGCAGGGAAAAAATTAGTAAACAAGATAACTTCAAAGAAAATTAATATACCTTTGTCTAAAAATAAAAAAAAGAAACATAAAAAAGATTTAGTAAACAATAACACAACAGAAATGAAAATGGAAAGAAAACCCACAAATAAAGTGAACTCAGCACAGAAAAGGATGTAGAATCAAGAAACCAACAACGCCACACAAAAACAACAGCAACAACAAAAACACACACAGCAAAATGACAACAATCAATTCATCCCTATTGATAATTACACTGAATATAAATGGATTAAATGCACCAATTAAGAGACATAGAGAGAAGAATGTATAAGAAAACAGGGCCCTTCAAGAGGCGATGGTAGAAATTGGTTCCAAGTCATAAGGTTGTATAGAAACAACAGATCTAATTTTCATTGGGATGCTTGGGGCAGGAGAGTGACATGGGTTCAGAAAAAGGGATGCTGTGAATGGTAAGGAGTCCCTGGATCATACAAAATAGTTAACATACTTGGCTTCTAACTGAAAGGTTGACAGTTTAAGACCACCAATAGATGCTTTGGAAGAAAGACCTGATGATTTACTTTTGAAAAAAATCAGACATTAAAAAATCTATGGAGCACAGTTCTACTCTGGCACACATGGGATTGTCTTGAGCTGGAATTGACTCCAAGCAGTTGTTCCAGGGCAGGTTCTTCCATTATATGATTTTTACACGCTGTAGTTTTAAGTGATAGTATTTACATTCACTAGTAAGGAGCTCTGGTAGCGTAGTGGTTACGAATCGGGCTGCGAACCTTAAGGTCAGCGGTTCGAAACTACCAGCTGCTCCGCGGGAGAAAG
>NW_006408658.1:3032365-3039103 GCF_000296735.1 Chrysochloris asiatica
ATTCAACATTCTGTGTAGTTTTGGTCAGGGACATTAAAACCTCTAGAAAATTAGCTAAAAATGCAACTAAGGGCTAAGGGAATAATAATAGATCATAAGCAGAAATTTAACTAGATGTTTTGTATAAAGAAGTTGTTAGTATAAGGAAGTTGTTCCATTTCTTCTTAACTACAAAACTTTTAAGTGCTTTTTTATGCTCTTATTTTTCTTGTTTAATCAATCATGAGAAACAACAGTGTTGTCAGTTACCATAGCAAATAATGTCTTAGGTACATGTTGTGATTAATGAATCTATAGAAAATAATAGGTGAAGGTAGAAATAGGAGTTAAGATTTAGAATTATGCTTTAAGGTTAACCTGACATTTCAGGATGTCAGAAAGATTAATGTATTTTAACAAGATCATTTGCACAATGCTTCAAAAAAATTGATTGTGTATGAGATCATTGTACACTATGAGATTTTAACGGTATATAAGGAGCTGAAAAAATTAAGTAAAATCATCATCATCATCAGAATTTAGCAAAAATCATCGACTCCGTGTGATTTCTTTCTTCAGCCGACTCCACACATCCCTTCGTGAGCCCCCCTAAAAGTTTGTCGGGGCTGGACCCCGGCACAGTTGCTCCTTGGAAACCCTATACAGGGTTGCGATAAGTTGGAATCAACTCGATAGCACTTAATAACAATTCACATATAAGAGTTCCTGGTCTGATACTGTAGGATAAGCACTGGACTGCTAACTTCAAAGTTAGTGGTTGAAACCTATCAACTGCTCCTCAAAAACCCTATATTGTGTTGCTATGGGTTGGAAATGACTCTTCCTTCTTGATGGCACTTAACAACAACATTCACATGTAAAGGTCACTGAGGGGTGCTTTACTACTAACCAAATGTCTGGCAACTCAAATCCACCAAAAAGCACCATGGAAGAAAGTCCTGATGATTTGTTTCCATAAAATTGGTAGCCCTGTAACTCTATGAAGCCATTCTACACTACAGGACATGGGGTTGGCATCAACATGACACCAATGGTTTGGTTTGGTTTTCATTCACATATGAGGAACCAGAGGTGTTAGAATTGTGAAATAGCTTTTGCATTTATTCACTTTGATACTTTTGAAACTCTTGCCACTTTTTAAATGTTTGCGTTGTAATTTTTTTCTGGGTTATAATGAATAGTTAACTGTTGTGGGTAAAGAAAATATTGTATTTGTTATTTTATGTATCACAATTGTATTTTGTCTTGTCTGTCATCCACTCATACCACCTGTTTGTCAGTTTGTTGTACTTGGTGGCTTGCCTATTGCTGTGATACTGGAAACTATACTAGTGGTATTTGAAATATCAGCAGGGCCACCCATGATGGACAGGTTTCAGCAGAACTTCTAGACTATGAAAGACTTGAAAGAAGGACAGGTGGACTACTTCTGAATATTTAGCCACTGAAAACCTATATGAATAACAGCAAAACATTATCAGATGCAGTACCAGAAGATGAGCTCCTACGGTTGCAAGGCACTGAAAATACACTTGGAGAAGTGTTGCTGCCTCAAAGTAGAGTTTACCACGGTGGCACGAATGGAGTAAAGCTTTCGGGACCTCCATTTATTGACTGGAGCATAATTCAAAACAAAGATAAACATTTGCAAACATCCATTAATAATCAGAACACGGAATGTACGAAGTATGCATCTAAGAAAATTGTAAGTGAACAAAAATGAAATGGAATGCATAAAGATAGATATGCTAGTCATTAGTGACCTGAAATGGATTGATAGTGGCCATTTTGAATCTGAAAATCTTGTGGTTTGCTTTGCTGGAAACAAAATTTCAAGAAGAATGGTATAACATGCATCATCAAAAAGAACATTTAAAGATCTATTTTGAAGTACAATGCAGTCTACGATAGGAAAATATTCATGTGCTTCCAACGAAGCCTGGTTAATATCACTATCAATTGAATTTACACACCAACCACTAAAGCAGCGATGATGATTTAGAGATAGAAAACCAAAAGAAAAGAACACGACCAGCATTTCTCAAGCTGAAAACTGAAGAAAAAAATTCAAGCCTTGATTTGAAGTACTAAAGGATTCCATGGGCAAAATAATGAATGAATCAGAAAACATAAAAGAAGATAGAAGGAATACAGAGTCCATTGTACCAAAAAGGAATGGTTGATGTTTAGCTATTGCAAGAGGAAGTATATGATCAGTGTAAAACTGATGATCTTGTCTGTAAACCTTCCATCAATTCACAATAAGAGTTAAAAAAATTATAGGAGCTAGCATATGATCAAGAATTGATAGTACTTAAGGAAGAAGTCCAAGCTGCATTGCAGACATTGGTGGAAAACATGGGTCCGGGGATTAACAGAATACAAACTGAAACCTTTCAACAAAGTGATGCAACACTGGAGGTACTTACTCATATTTTCAAAGAAAATTGGAAGATAGCTCCTTAGCCAACTGATTGGAAGAAATCCATATTTTGTGTGTGGCTTTGTAGGAAAAAGCACTGGACTGCAAAGTCAGTTTGAACCACAAGGTTGACAGTTCAAACTCACCAGTCACTCTTTGGAAACACTATATAGGGTTGCTGTGAGTCAGAAATGACTTAATGGCACTTAACAAGAACACAAAAAGAGAATAACAAATCAAACAGTATCAATAAAATCACATGCAAATAAGATTTTGTTGAAGATAATAAAAAACGGCTCCAACTGTACAATGACGGGACTGCTAGAAATTCAAGCCAAATTCAGGAGATATGCAAAGGGGAATATCACTGCTGACATTAGATGGATCTTGATAGAAAATGTATAATACCAGGAAAATGTTTACTTGAGCTTTATTGACTATGAAAAGGCTTTCCACACTATGGATCTTGACAAACAATGGATATGGCGAGCTGAAATGGATTAATATTGGCCATTTTGAATCTGAAAATCCTGTGGTTTGCTACTCTGGAAACAAAAATTTATGAAGAATGGATATTCTAGAAAACTTAATTGTGCTCCTGAGGAACCTGTACATAGACTGAGAGACAGCTGTTTGAACAAAACAAGCAGATAGTGAATGATTTAAAATCAGGAAAGCTGTGTGTCAGGGTTGTATTCTTTTACCATACTTACTCAATCTGTATGGTGAACAAATAATCCGAGAAGCTGGATTATGTGAGGAAGAACATACCATCAGAATAGAAGGGAGACTCATTAACACTCTGTGATATGCAGATGATAAAATCTTGCTTGCTGAAAGTAAGTGTGATCTTTATATTTAACTGATGAAGATCAAAGATTATAGCCTTCTGTATGAATTGCTCCTTAATGTGAAAAAAACAAAAATCCTCACCACTGGATCAATAAATAACATAATGATAAATGGAGAAAATAATTGAAGTTTTCAAAGACTTCATTTTACTTGGGTCCATAATCAATGATGATGGAAGTCAAGAAATTAAAGGACGTATTCCATTAGACAAATCTGTTACAACAGAACTCTTTAAAGTGTTCAAGAACAAATATATTAGTTTGAGGACTAAGATGAGCTTGACTGAAGCCATGGCATCTTCAATAGCCTCATGTTCATGTGAAAGTTGGCCAATGACTAAGGAAGAATGTAGAGAAATTGATGCATTTGAGTTATATAGTGTTGGAGAAGAATATTTAAAGTACTGTGGAATGTGAGAAGGACAGACAAATTGTGTTAGAAGAAGTGTAGCCACAATGCTCCTTAGAAACCACATGGAAAGAATTTGCGTCTCGTATTTTGGACATGTTATCCTGGGGGACCAGTCCCTGAAGAAGGATCTCATGCTTGGTAAAGTGGAGGGTCAGCAAAAAAGAGGAAAACCCTGAATGAGAGGGATTGGACCAGTGGCAGCAACAATGGGATCCAGCATAACAATTGTGAGGATAATGCAGGACCTGGAAGTGTTTCATTCTGTTGTGCACAGGTTTGTTATGAGGTGGAGCCCGCTCCATGGCATCCAATGACAACAAATCATCCCCTTACTAAAGGGTTGCTATGTCTCAGAACTGACTCCGTGACGCCTGACAACAACATGAATTTCTAACCATTTTACTAAGACAGAAAAATATTCAGAGATGCTAATTCTTGTAAAAAAGAGAAGCTAATATTTGTAAAAAAAAAAAAAAAAAGGAAAACATCACTATTTATAAGCAACATTTTTTCTACCTAAAAAAATCAAAGAGAGAGTTTCAATGGGAACATTTCTAAGCTGGCAAGAATTTAGCAAGTGAATGATTTGGTGTTATTAGATGCCATGGAGTTGGTGCCAACTCATAACAATCCTAAGCACAGCAGAATGAAACACTGGCCTGTCCTGCACCATCTTCACAGTTGTTACACATGAGCCATGATCAGTATAAAATAATTGTGATTGCATAGATCTTCAATTTGTGAAATTTAATGGGATTTCAGATAGAAATCACATTAAGCTCGATTAAAAAAATTATGTGTCTTTGTCAAATGTAATTATATTATCTTGTTTTCAAAAGTTAATACCAATGATTTTCATGTGAATTAAATATTTCATTCTAATCTTCCTATTTTATTATTAATCTGTCACTTTTATTTTCCCTGTACTTTCTCTCAATGTTTCATCTTTCATAATTTATTAACTCCCAGTTCCCTAATCATATCTTCATTTTGCCTAATCAGATACCAATGTTTCTTGAACTTACTTCTTATTTTTGGAATGTTGGATCTAAAATTTATTATTTTAAATACCTTGGCTTATCATTTATTTACTGTGTCTTTGCTAAGAGTCCCTTATGTACCATTGTGAAATGCATGATTTTTCTTTGTTTTGTGAATATTTTATTTATTTAATTTTCTATTTTTCTTTGCAGAATCTTTTGACCTTGAAAGTTCCATCTTCCTGAGTGTGACCACCTTAAAGCTCAGAGCTTATATCTCTCCTTTTTCCAGGTCACAAACCTTAATACTTACAAATGTGAAGAGCCCGAGAGAAGGGACACACTGCATGTAAAGAATCAAACAAGGAAAGTCAATAATGGAAGCCAAAGAAAAGGCAAATAAACAAATTCAGAGACCAGAACAGAATTCCAGGGACGTGAGTCACAATCATCGTCTCACCTCTCAGGAGACAGGTCATGGTTTACTTACTTCAGGAGGTGCTGTGAAAATGCTCTCTGGCCAGTACTGCCTTCTCTGCTTCTACACTCCTAGGCCTGTGTCTAGCTTTCTGTTGTTCAGGGATGGCTTTGCCTGCCTGGCATCCCTGGAGTGTGGACTTAGTATAAATAAGATCACTCAGATGCTCTAATTCTGTTTGCTGCTCTCCAGGTCCTCCCCCATCTACTCTAAGAATTCTCCAAGGTCTAAAGATTTTTACACCACAATTGGGAAAGGACTCCAGTGCTGTTTGGCCTTGTCCCACTAATTCCTGGAAGTACAATCCATCAGCTCTGGTCCCAAGGCAGTCCCACTAGATAGACAGCCTTCCATTCTAGTCTCCTTGGGTTTAATACATCTTTCTCTGCTGATTAACACCTGTCATTATAAGAAGATTCTGCAGTAAACCCAATTCAAAATGTATCTTTCTTGAGTTTGTCCATAACTTAAGATTTCTGGCAACATTCTTTTAGGAGCAGAAGCTATTGTTCTCACTAGTAAGGTATAGTCACCAGTGAATGGTCAATCATTTAAAATGAAAAGGACAACTTTTACCTAAGGACACAGCTGAGAAAGAAAGGAGGGAGATAGAGGATAACTGTTGTTGCATGGAAGTGATTGAAATCATTGACATGAAATTAACTATATGATTTGTTGAATGTAAAATGGATGATCTTGCCTGTAAACTTTCCCTCAATTCACAATAAAAAGTTAAAGAAACCTCTTGTTCTAGTTCCATGTTACTATATATACTAAACATAAAACAGCAATTTTTTTTTTTTTGCTTTCATAGAATCTTTGGGTCAGAAATTAAAAAAGGGTACAGTTGGAATGACTTGCTTCTACTCTACAATATCTGTAGTCTCAGATAAAGATGACGATTCAAACAGTTGAGAATGAAAAATGGCTAGGGTTGAATAATTTGAAAAATTCATCAATCACATGTTTTTTTGCCATGATTCTAAGGCTGGGCTCAGCTGGAAATGTTAACTAGAGCACACGTGCTTTTTTCATGATTTCACGTGAGTTACTTTTCACAGCATGGTAGCTTGATCCTGAGATGCAACACCCTGGAGGAAGCATCAGAGAGCAAACCTTCCAAGACAAATAGGTAGATGCTGTATGAATTTTTCTGACCAATCAATTCTGTCACATTCTATTTGTTATTAGTGAACTTTGAGGTCAGCCCAGATTCAGTCTTTTAAATAGAGAGTAGGTAATGTTACATTGCAAAAGAGATTGTGGGATGGAAGATACTCTTGTGGTCATCCTTGGAAAACACAATGTGTTATGTCCAGTGAGATGTTTGATGGGAAATAAAAGAGACATAAAGAATGCTATGTTGAGTTTGAAATCGGAAATGCTAAAGGTGTTCTTTGGACTGATAAGTAACAACAGCAGACAACAACCTGAGATTATTATATATGACAACATCACCCAGAACTCGATCCTTGTATGTTGTTGTTGTTGTTGTCAGGTGCCATCCAGTCGGAACTGACTCATAGATACCCATGCACAGCAGAACGAAACAATGTCTGATCCTGGGCCAACCCCACCACCGCTGCCACACTTGA
>NW_006408658.1:3044368-3058821 GCF_000296735.1 Chrysochloris asiatica
AGATGAGGCTTTCTACTCCCGTAAGGATTTACACCCTCGGAAACCCTGTACAGGGTCACTATGGGTCGGAACCGACTCGATGGCACTTAACAACACTTAACAACAAAGCGTGTTCTCCTAGAGTAAGAAGTCTGAATTTACAGAGCAGTGTGATGCATGAGGTTGCTGAGCACAGCCATCAGGATATGAAGACTTCAGGATGATGAACAATGGCTGAGCAGAGTTGGGCCACCCATGCAAATGCAAGTGCAAGTGCCATCTTTGCTTTGCCTCTCCTACCTCACCACCCAGTCCTGGAGACGGTGGCCTCAGTGTGGTGTGCCTTGTCAATCTGGAGGCTAACTTGGGTGCCAACCATATGTGTCTGTGAATCCTGTGGGACCTGCCAATTAGTATTAAATGTGACCAACCCAGGGCTTTGTTCACAGTCACCAGCACTGTCTTGAGCAAGTACCAAGAATGGGATTATCTTCCAGGATGGAAAAGACAGAAGCATCTCTAAGGTGTTGCTTGGGATTTCAGGTGTGGAAAATGAGGTTATGTTTAAGATTTATAGCTTGAGGGAAGATTATTAACAACTGATTTTTGCCTTTCTACAGCTTTTCTGACAGGGCTTACTTCTGAGCTTGATTAGTATGACACCAAATATCTCTGGCTGACACTTCTTAGTACTTGTCAGCTTGCTTACCCCTGACTCTGGTCTCTTAGGATCTGGTTCCTTAAAACGAACCTTTCCTGTTTCATTCCTCTTAGTCTCTACCATTCAGATCACACATTACTGCCAGGTTACCTGTGAGATTGTAGACACCTATCAGTCCCATTAAACCTTCATGACCAACTTGGGGCACTCACAAGAGAATTTAGCTGGTCCTAGACACTATCTTCACATTTATATATGGCACATGTGGTAGACACAGCAAATTAACATCTTTCACCCAAGTCTTGCCTGAGACAGTATTCATGCTCGGTATCTTTGTAAAAATTTTGCCCAGATCTTGTGTGATTTGTTTGTTTTCTTTTTGGCATTCAGACACTGCTGTGCAGAGCTTCTGAATCAGAAATCCTCTTCATCACTGTTATTCATAAATTGGGGCTGAAGGTCATCGTGGAAACTGAGCTGGGGACTGAGGGTGTTCCTAGAACAGAGATTGTGAGACTTTACTGAGTGCAGGAACTTTCTCCTTTCTCAACTTCTCTCTATGTTTTGGAGTCTCACTCAAGTCTGACATAGGACTTTAAAGCATTCCACCCACAGAGACAGCCCAGAGACTAACAGAAGAGTTCCTTTGTGCTAGTTGTATTTTACTGAACATGTGTATCAGATTTGTCACTCGAGGCTCTGCATTTGATTGCTTTGTTTTCTGTCTCTCCTGCTCTTACTGCTTTATTATCATGGCCTCCCTAATTTCTCTCTATGTCTCTGAAAATCTCCCCTTTTCAATATTGAGAGACTGGGACATTATGAGTGAGACTAAGGAGAGAGACACAGGTGACAGCCCATAGAGGAGATTCCCTGTTTGCCAAAGGAAGTAGCAGAAGCGACCAGTAGTGACACACACTTAAGATTCTGTCATAACCTCATATGGCAGAGATTTCCACAGTGATTTTTTTTGCTAGAGCATCACTAAGATGAGGAATGTGAAGGCTCAGTCACTATCTCTCATAGAGGCTCCACCTCCTGCTACATCATTCCTAGCCTTTAAATCCAGTCTTTGATTTGTGAAGTTTTTGTAGTTCCCGGATCATTTAAGATACTCAATTAGTCATTTATTTATTCTTTTGTGTAATCATATAGATATTTCCTTATTCAGCAAACACTACTGAATACCAATTGGATTCCAGGAATTCTGGAACCTGACCTGGGACTGTAGCAATAAGCAAAGCACGGTGCCTGGTTTTTAGGGATGAACACACAAAAGGGTTTTACGGTGCAAATATAATGCAGTGGCAGAGCAGGTAAAGTGATATAATAAGAAATAAAAGTCATGCTGCTTAAATAATTTGAGGACAACTTCACAGAAGACAAATCACTTGGATTGAATTTATATGAGTAAGAAAGTATTGAACAGCATTTGTTATTTGCCAGTTACTCTCTGCTTCATGGCTAGATAGTTTTTACCTCTAAGTTTTTGGATAAGCACTGGACTGTTAACTACAGGTTGGTGGCTCAAACCCACCAGCTGCTCTTTGGGGAACCCTATACAGGATCACCGAGTGGGAACCAACTCGATAGAACTTAACAACAATAAAAACAACTTTTTGGAAGTTTTCGAAGACTCACACAAGGACCTCTTGTTTACTTTAATACACTCTTAATAAGCAAATCTAAAGGAGCCCCAGTGGATAAGCACTGGACTGCTAACCACAAGGTTGGTAGTTCAAACCCACCACCATTCTGTGGGAGAAAGATGAGGCTTTCTGCTCCCTCAAAGATTTTCAGTCTCAAATTCTATACAGGGTTGCCATGAGTCAGAACCAACTCCATGACACCTAGCAACAACAACAACAACAACAAGTCACTCTAAGGAGCCCTGGTGGCACTGTAGGATAAGCACTGAGCTGTAACCACCAGGTTGCCAATTCAAACCCACCAACTGCTCTGTGGGAGAAAAATGATGCTTTCTGTTCCCATAAAGAATTACAGCCTTGGAAATCCTATACAGGGTTGTTATGAGTCAAAATGGACTCGATGACAGTGAGTGTGGTTTGGTTTCAAATCAACCACAAGTGTCTCTGCCACTGTGGTTCATTCACTATAATTTGAGTGGAGCCTTTCCTGCCCCAGTGAAACTGTTCTTACCACAGCCACGGTACCCTTCCACAAGTACACCTCTCTTCTCTAACACCTCAACCAAAGCACAAGAATGGGCTTGCCCTATAAGCAAGGTATTTAAGAAAGAATTAGCTTTCTCAGTATTAAAGTCTTAAGCACTGGCATATGACTTTTGCTAAGATTATTTTTTTACAGTTCTTCATTAAAAAAATATATTACAGTGACTGTACGTTATCAGTGCAGTCAAAGCTGGATATTTCTGATATTACAGTTGCTGTTCTCAGAGTGTTTGGTAAATAAAATAGTAAAGACAATGACTGATATATTGATGTATAATCCACAAGAACGGAGGCGTTTCTGACTCTTTTTGTCTTTACATGCACAAGAGTCCTCACGCCACATTATATTGTTGTTGTTAGATGCCATTGAATCAGTTCTTACTCATAGCAACCATATACAGGGTTCTCAAGGAGCAGCTGGTGGCTTTGAATCACCCACTTTGTGGTTAGTGGTCCTGTACTTTTCTTACAGCTCCGCACCAGGGCTCTACATTATATGGAAAAATCTAATTATTTGAGAGCATACATATATTTTAACACACATGTATAAGCACAAATATACTTTCAAGCCTTTTTTGTTTGAATTGATGTGGGTTGAATCATGTGAAGAAAGTGACAGAGTAGCTATTTATTTGACGTTTTGTGTTGCCATGAGGATGACAGAGACACTATATGTTCATAATATTATGATGAGATGTAGACATATCAAAAGTTTGAAACAGTAAAGGAGACAGAAAAAATGAAAGAGGCCTGTGATATTTAGAAATCATTTACTATTAATGTGAATAATAATGATTACTACAATTCATCGATTAACCTAAATTGTAGTTGTCTGTAATTTAGTACTAACTAGTACTTTATATGGAGTCCTGGTGTGGCACTGTGGGTTAATTCGCTGGACTGCAAAGTCAGTGGTTCAAGCTCACACAGTCTTTCCTCGGAAACCTTATACAGGATTGCTATTGGTAGGAATCAACTCGATGGCACTTAACAACAACAATAGTACTTTATATGTGTCACACTAATTAATCTTTACAGTAAACCAGTAAAGTTAGCATTATTTATTCTACCATCAGATGAAGGAAATGAGGACTCAGATAGTTTAAGAAGTCTGAAATTTTCATTCCTAGAATATGAAAAGATCTGAATGTAAACCCATGTCTGATTCTGCAATGTGTTTTCCCCACTACATTGTGCAGCCTCCACCATAGTAACATATAACTATCAAGTTTAATGAGCTATGGCCCTTTCTCTTGAATCAAACTATAAAGACACTAATAGTATTTTTATAATTTAAAGTATAAAGCAATGGACTGTGAACCACAAGGTTGACAGTTTAAACCCATTAGCTGCTTCTTGGAAACCCGATAAAGGGTCATTATGTGTTGGAACTGACTTGATGGCACTTAACAACAACAACATAAAGTTGTGGAGGAATAACAGTCTGCTCATGCAATCATTGTGGGCCTAGCTCAGTCAGTGAACTCTTCAAAGAGGCAGGAGACAGTGAACTCTGAACTTTGACGGATGGAAAGAACCAACTCAAGTAAAAGGGAACTAAGAAAAAATATCCAAAAGTCCTGTGTGAAAAGGATGGTGTACTCTTGTAATCTCAAGAATGTTAGAATGACTCAAGCAAAACATATGTATGGAAGGATGTTAAGTATGAAACAAGTTGTTTTTGTTATTAAGTGCCATTGAGTTGGTTCCAACTCATAACGACCCTGTATAGGGCTTCCTAGGAGCAGCTGGTGATTTTGAGCTGCCAACCTTGTGATTCCTTGTGATTCCAGGACTGAAACAAGTGTAGTAGACAAAAGATAGCATTTGAAAACATACCTTTACGCTAGTCTTCAAAGTATGGCTTTATTCCATAGGTTAAATTCACTAAAGGATTTCAATGATGGGGTGAAATGTTGACATCTGCATCTTAGGAAAACCCATCTGATTTCAGGGTAAGGGTGAATTGGAAAGGGGTTAATAGCACAGCAGAAAGATCTCAGGAACCCTCTCTATTAGACAAGTTAGGAGTCAGAACTAAAGCATTATCATTGGTATTAAGGGGATGAAATGGATGTAACCCAATGCTATCAAGTTAAAAATAAATGTCAACAGGAGTTGATGAATGGGCACGAGGGATAAGAGAGAAGGATGAGTAATGACAGTTTTCAAAGTTCTGGATTATGTTGAGTAGGTAGTTGTTGTTAAATGCTGTTGAGTTTATTTTTAGCGACTCATTACAACTTTGTATAAGGTTTCCTCTACAGGAATGGCTGGTGGGCTTGAACTGCCAACCTTATAGCTAGCAGTTCAATACTTATCCTACAGTACCATAACAGGTCTCCAGTAATATGGGTATTTGTGATCCACAAAAATAGGAAAAAATGAGAGGATTTGGAGAATAATAGGTGGTTTAATTCCATTTTGAATATATTGATTATGTAGTATAGATGCAGTGCTGTTGTTAAGTGCCGTTGAGTTGGTTCCAACCCACAGTGACCCTGTATACGTTTTCCAAAGAGCAGCTGGTGAGCTTGAACCACCAACCTTGCAGATCAAACTGACTTTGCAGTCAAGTGCATTAACCCACAGTGCCACACCAGCACTCTATAGATGAAGTACAGAAGGCAAATACAAAGATGAACTTGTATTTTAATCAGATCTTTGATTTATAATAAAAAAATTTGGAAGAAATGTAAGTATAAAAATAGTTAAAACCATGGAATAAATGAACTTAGTCAGAGATATTGTGTGAAACACGGAAGAGAGGAGAGGATAGAACTATGGAATAGACATTAAACAGATGGAAGAACCCAAAGTGACTGAGACTGTGTTGGGAATGTAGAAGGAATAACTGTAGAGTGCTGTATCATGGAAACCACTAATTTGAAAAACAGCTTATTTATTTATAGTGTAGTTTCGAGGGCAATAAAAAGGATCCTTTACAGTTGACAGTTCTAAATTATAAGTAATTGAATTGTTGTTGTTAAGTGCCGTGGAGTCGGTTCCGACTTATAGTGACCCTGTACAGGGTTTCCGAGGCTGTAAATCTTTATGGGAGCAGAACGCCTCATCTTTCTCCCGCGGAACCGCTGGTAGTTTCGAACTGCTGACCTTGCGATTCCCAGCCCGATTCGTAACCACTACGCTACCAGAGCTCCTTGTAATTGAATGGTAGAGTTTAAATATCTTTTCCAAAGCAGCATATATTTACTCAACTCTCGATAAAATAATGTGTCCTACTTCAGTCATAGGATGTGTCACTTAAATAAATATCTCTATACAAGGAGACTCTCTTTCTTGCATCTAACTTTATTTCCTGTGTTGCTGTTTAAGCATCTTTATTCTTCTCAAGAAGATGGTATCCAGCTCTGGACAATGTGAGAACTCATCAGGAGTGGACAAATCATGAGTTTTGTTTCTTTTCCCTCTACTCTCTCTAAGTCATTGATGATGACCCTTAGCAATTCCAGCTGGAAGCTACCTCAGCCTTCTTTTTTCCTAATAGGCATTCCAGGTTTGGAGGAAATCCAGCAACTGATAGCATTGCCCCTTGGTGTTCTTTACATTCTTGCTTTGGTGGGAAATGTCACCATTCTCTTCATTATCTGGACTGACCCATCCCTGCACCAACCCATGTACCTCTTCTTGGCCATGCTTGCTACCATTGACCTTGTTCTGGCCTCCTCCACTGCACCCAAAGTCCTTGCAGTACTCCTAGTTCATGCCCATGATATTGGGTATACTGTATGCTTAATCCAGATGTTTTTTATTCATGCCTTTTCCTCCATGGAGTCAGGTGTGCTTGTGGCCATGGCGTTAGATCGCTATGTAGCCATTTGCCATCCTCTGCACCATTCCACCATTCTGCATCCAGAAGTCATAGCGCGCATTGGTGTGGCAGTGCTGGTGCGAGGATTACTCCTTCTCATCCCTTTCCCCATTCTGTTGCGGCGTCTCATCTTCTGCAAGACCACCATCATAGGCCATGCCTACTGTGAACATATGGCTGTGGTAAAACTTGCCTGCTCAGACACTACAGTGAACCGAGCCTATGGTCTGGCAGTGGCACTGTTTGTGGTTGGATCAGATGTTCTGGTAATTGGTATTTCCTATGCTCTCATCCTCCGGGCAGTTCTAAAGGTACCAGGTGGTGAGGCCCGACTTAAAGCATTTAGCACATGTGGATCCCATGTTTGTGTCATTCTGATTTTCTATGTTCCTGGAATGTTCTCATTCCTCACTCACCGCTTTGGCCAACATGTACCTCATCACATCCATGTGCTTTTGGCCACACTTTACCTCCTTGTGCCACCTGCATTAAATCCTCTTGTCTATGGGGTGAAGACTAGGCAGATACGACAGAAAGTACTCAGGGGATTCTACATAAAAGCATAAATTTAAACAAATTTAAATATGAGGGGGCTTCATAAAGTTCATGGACAAATTCCATTTTTAAAAAAATTCTGTTTATCTGTAACATTGTTGAAACCCCCTTATATCTTCTCTAAAGGCTCCTTTTAAGGATACTCTCAGGAGCCCATAGCTGATCTTGGACATGTGGAGTCCATTGCACAGTGAATAGTTCTTCTAGTCCTAGTTGTTGTTGTTGTTGTTGTTAAATACCATGGACCCTGCACAGGGTTTCCGAGGCTGTAAATCTTTACGGGAGCAGAACGTCTCATCTTTCTCCCATGGAACAGCTGGTAGTTTCAAACTGCTGACCTTGAGGTTGGCAGCCTGACTTGTAACCACTATGCTACCAGAGATCTTTTCTAGTCATAAAGTTATGTGGTAAAGAATACTCATGAACACTTAAATCCATAGCCTATAGGAATGTACCTGGAAAGTTGGATTTGTGAAGATTTTCCCCATTGCTTTTTTTTTCCTTCTCGACCCCAATATTTCCCCACTCACAGTGTCAATGGGGCTTGGATATAGGAACCATAGACAATAACTCTGAAGGTATCATCTTTCCTGATCTCACTCAGAACTGATTTGCCTGGCTTCCATCTTAGAGTATCTTCATGTCCTCTATTGTTGTAAACCCTAAATCACTGGGCCCCTGGGTAGAAGTCAGGTCTCTAAGCACCAGAGAGCATTACAAAGTAAAATGACACTTTTTATAGCAATATTAACATTACTCGTTTATTTTTTAAAAATTAAGTGGTATAGGATCTTTAATAGTTTCTAGGAAAATTAAGATATGATCCCTATTTTCAAGGAAAAGTTACATTTCTGCAATGTTGTTGCTAAGTACCGTAGAGTTGGTTCTGATTCATAGCGACTCTGCATAGTGTTTCTGAGGAGTGGCTGGTGAGTTGGAACTATTGGCCTTGCAGTTGAAACTGACCTTACAGTCCACTGTTTATCCTGCAGTATCACCTGGAATAGATTCCTTTAAAACAATATATGCTTGGACAAGGGCTGGACTGTTACCACTAGCCTACCAGCTGCTGCCCAGGAGAAAGATAAGTCTTTCTGCTCCTGCAAAGATTCCTAAAGCTTCTGAAATCCTATACAGGGTCACTATGTATTAGAACCAATGGCACTTTATAACAACAACAACAATATCTGGATTTAAGAAAAGTTATTTATTTTTTGCTTAGGATAAAGAGGGAATAAGACCAAGTATTGATTATATGTATATTTTTAAGTATTAATTTAACAAAACAAATTAACCAGGTAATTATTGGCATCTAATCACTGTAAACAGGGTCACTATGGGTCGGAACCGACTCGATGGCACATAACAACAACAACAACAATCACTGTAAAATGTGCTAGATTCTTGTGCTTCTAAACATTGTTTTATTTTAAAATGCAGAAGTAGTTATACCAAGTGGAAAATTAGTTTCTCTTTCTAAGGTATTGGGTATATGTTATATCAATTAGACCTCCATTTCTGCTAAAAAGAACTGGGTTCAACTTTGCAAGGAAATTGCAACTATCAGTGGATTACCTCTAGCATGTTGAATGTTGCCTTAAGACTTGGTTTAACTCTTTTCTGTTCCTGAAAGTAATTTTTTTTCACAATTCTAGGAATCAAGTTCTTGCTACCATGAGGTGGAATGCCTAGTTGATGAGTGTTCTGTCCTGACATTCATGTTGGTAAAATGTTTGAATGGTTGGCTGGTGCTTTTACTGTTTCCTTTTTTGGAGTAAATTTTACTACCAATAAATCATTTACTGTTACAGAACCTGAGTGTTATGTCTTTAATTTGTCTGGCACATTGGGTGGCTTAGGGAGGATGGCTATAAGCTGTTTTTATTACACATTGTTGTTGTTAAGTGAGGTCGAATCAGTTCTGACTTAGTGACCCTTTATAGGGTTTTGGAGAAGCTGCTGAAGCTGCTGGCGGGTTTGAATCGCCCAACCTTGTGGTTCAAACTGACCTTATCCTACAGCACTAAACCAGGACTCCAAATTCCCACGACCTTAAGCTCTTGTCAATTTTTCTGGAAGCTATTTTAAAACTTTCTTGGCCCTAGAGATGCTCAATTTTGGTAGGTTAAGCAGTCTTACTTTTAAGAATGGTTCGATTTTGCCTGAAATTCCAAATTTATTAATATAAGGTTGTTTTTAATACCTTGTTGTTGTTAAGTGATGTCGAGTCAGTTCTGACCCATAGCGACCCTGTATAGGGTTTTCCAGGAGCAGATGGTGAGCCTGAACTGCCGACCTTGCAGTTCAAATGACTTTGCAGTATGGCACATTAACCCACAGCGCCACACTAGGACTACATTAGGATATCTCTTATTGTTGCTGTTGTTAAGTGCTGAAGAGTTAGTTCCAACTCATAGCAACTCTGTATAGGGTTTCCAAGAGCAGTTGGTAAGTTTGAACCAGCAACCTTGCAGTTAACAGTCCAGAGATTCCCCAACAGCACTACATCAGGGCTACATATAATATCTATAGCATTTATCATTCTTATCTTTATCATTTCCAAAGTTTTATATATTTTCCCCATTTATTTCTCTCTGGCAAATCTTGCTGAAGTTTGTTACTCTACTAGAATTTTTCCTCTCAAGGAGCTACATTCTTTGTCAAAGAACCACCTATTTATCTCTAATTTGCTTTATGATAGATTGATTTCTACCTTTCATAAATTCATTATTTCTACTTTCCTTTTCTATTTTTGTAAGTTTAAAGTTAGATATTTTATTGTACTATACTTTAAGCTTTCAAGTGAGTTTTATTATAAATACAAATTATTTTGATACATTAAATAGGTATTATTTTAGTGTTTTATTATTACTTATTTCTTATTATTTTATTTTATCTTCTTTAATTCAAGAGTTAAACAGAAAATATGAGAATTATCTAGATGCAGTTTTATTATTGATTTTAATACAATAGCATTACAGCCAAAGAACACTGTCTACATGATACCAAAATTTTGATTGAATTTGGTTTATAGCCCAATATGTAGTCACTGTATATTGTTTCTATTGAATTTAATCTTGAAGCAATTTTGGATATCTAATTAGGAATATTTTCTATTTCTGCATCAAGCTTCAACATCTCTAATTCCTTATTTTCTAGATAATAACATAAAAATATCCATGCTAATGCCATTATAATAAGAAAAATAAAGCTACTTGGAGAATATAAGCATTAGAAATAGAGTTTCACTTTTTCTAGTTGGGAAGAAAGCCTAAGGAGAGTGTGCAAGGAGGTTCTACCATAGAGCAAGTAAGAAAATGAAGGAATTGATTTGAGTTACAGATAAAATTTACAATACACATACTACTTAAATAGTGCTAACTCTGAATCCAGTAGTGTTCTAAGCGCTATTTCTATATTGACAGTTTTAATTCTTAAAATAATCTCATGAGATAGGTGCACTATTATCATCTTCTTGTTAAATAAGGGAACTGATGCCCTCAGTGGCTAAGAGATTTGCTCAAATAATAAAGTTAGTAAGTAATGTGTCCTGGAATTTAACTCAGATAGTTCATCCTATAAAACGTTCTCACCATAGCATCTACATGAATGTACTCCATCCATGCCACATGCTCAGTAATGTGTATTATTGATATGCTCCCAATGCTAATTTATTCATCTTTCATATGGCCTGGCATGCACGCTTTCCATTTGCTAATCATATATGATGAGTCCTGGTGTGGCGCTGTAGGATAAACACTGGACTGCTAACCATGAAGTTGGCGGTTCAAGCCCATCAGCCATTCCTCAGAAATCCTATATGGGTTGCTATAAGTTGGAATCAACTCGACAGTACTTAACAACAACAGCAATCATATGTGAACAACGTAATCCTAGAATCTCACTTAAGGTTAAGTTTCTGGGTCCATGGCTAGTTGTTGTTGTTGTTGTTGTTGTCAAGTGCCGTCGAGTCGATTCCGATCCATAGCAACCCTGTATAGGGTTTCCAAGGAGCAGCTGGTGAGCTTGAACAGCAGAATATGGAATGGAAACATTCTCAATCTCCAACCAAGAACAAGTTCAAAAGTCAATCACCAGCTGGAAAATTGATGCTTATAGTTTTCTGGGATTCTCAAGGGCTGGTATTAGAACAATATCAGGGAAAAGGTTCAACAATCAACTGCTCGTTACAGTGAAATGCTCACTGAAGAGCTGAAACCTAAACTTTGGGTTAAATGCAGAGGACTGCTGTCCAAGGGCATTGTGATCTTGTATGACAATGCATGTCCACACACCCCTGCCCATACTGTTGAGATTTTGCAAAAAGTTCATTTTGAAATGTTAAAACATCCTTCCTATAGTCCTGATCTTATTCTATCAGACTTCTATTTGTTTGGTCCCCTGAAAGTAACCTTTCAAGGACAAAGATTCACCTCTGGTGAAGAAGTGAAAACAGCGCATTCATGGCTCAAAGTTCAGTCTAAAACATTTTTTAAAAAAGGGAATATGCAAGCTGTTGACATATGGACAAAGTGTATTGAGAAATGAGGAGATTATGTTGAAAAAATTGATGTATTTGTCCTTTCTAAAATTTGATTAAAATAAATGCTATAGCCAGAGTGCGGATATTTTTTGACTCACATTCGCATTGTGATAAAATGTGGAAAGACCCGGAGTTAGAAAACAAAAAGGGAAAAGCATTCTTAGCATTTCTCAAGCTGAAAGAACTGAAGAGAAATTCAAGCCATTGTTTGCAGTATTGGTGTGCTTTGCAGAATCATCACCAGACTGAGAAACACAAAATTGGAAGTTCAAAACCATCAGCTGCTCCTTGGAAACCCTATACGAGGTCACTATGAGTCATTGACAATTAAAAATTGACAATTTAACAACCTGGGTAAAATACTGAATGATACAGAAAGTGTAAAATGAAGGTTGAAGAAATACGGAGTCATTGTACCAAAATGAAATGGTTGATGTTCAACTCTTTCAAGAGATAGCAACAATACTTGGGAGCTGGAAAATGTAGTATTTTGGGAGGACATGTGGCAATCCACATAAAACCATCATTTTGATACTAAGAAAGTACAAGAAAAGGCATATTAGGTAAGCAAATAGCAATCTCTATGAAACCCTGTGACACTTACCTCCCAAATGCACACATTCATGCTTTCAATAGGCAACTACTCTAAGTTTCTGTGTTATGTTTCAAGAAGGAATTTGATTATATTTGAGAATAATATATATGGTCTTGGTGTGATGCTATAGGATAAGCACTGGACTACAAGGTTGGTTTGAACCACAAGGTCGGCAGTTCAAACTCATCAGCTGTTCCTTGGAAACCCTGTACAGAGTCACTACAAGTTGGAACCAACTTGATGGCACTTAACAATAACAGTGTATAGTCATGCATTGCATAACATCTCTTTGGGAAGAATACATTAACTTCAACAATAGACTGAAACAGAGCAACAGTTTAAGAATGGCATTCATGGTTTCACAACGGTATAATAGAGTTCAAAAATCCCTATTGGAGAATGGGATGGAGCAAATTCAATAGCTTGTTCCATGCCACATGTGTTTATCATGTCTCCTATACATGAAGCATTTGAGCTGCCATATATAACCTGTAATACATGAGTCTTGATAGTTATTATAAATGCCTATGCTTATGTTTGCATTGTGCTGTACTGACTTATGTTTGTATTATACTATACTTTCTATCTAAAAAGATTTCCATTTGTCAGTGAATGTGTGAACTGATAGGCAGTAGCATTCAATCTGTGTAATGTGCATCTCTTTTGTGTTGTAATGTTATCTCTCTGTGTAATTTTCTTTAGAAACTATTATCATGAAGTGCACCAGGGCTCCCAAATACAGCAAAATAAGTGTTGGTGATAGCGTCACCAAGAGGCAAAGGCAAAGTATTCATTTAGAGGTGAAATGAAAAATTATTAAAGAACACAAATGTGGCGAATTAGTGAAAGCTATTGCTCGCAATTTACACATGTTGTAATAGATAGTCACAATGATCCCCAGAAACTCAGAAAAATTCTTCATCTGTCAAAGGATTGGCTCCAAAGCTAATGAAAACACAAAATGGATTTTTATCAGATTTGGAGAGGTTGCTAATGATGTTAATCGAAGACCAAACACATAGTACATTGATGATCACTAATAAGACACAAAACTTGTTTGAAAGAAAAAGCAGGATTAGAGTTTGATATGGGATTCTGGCAATGCCCAATTCATATAATGCCTATTTCACAGAATGCATCACGAACGTTTAGCAATGCTTGGTTGTATTTACATGCAACTAAGTCTTGGTGTGGTGCTATAGGATAAGCACTAACCAGCTAATGATTCAAACTTACCAGTCACTCTTCTGAGACCCTGTACAGGGTTGCTTTCAGTCAGAACCGACTTGAAGGCACTTAACAAGAAAACAGCACTCCTCACTTAACTATCTTGTCTCACATTTTTCATTTAAAACAATGGCAAAAAAATCTATCTGACTATTTTGATAGTTATATAACAATGTAGTCGTATTCTACCTTGTAAGCTGATTTGTTGTTGTTGTTAGGTGCTATCGAGGTGGTTCTGAACCATAGCAACCGTACGCACAACAAACAAAATACTGCCTGGTCTTGCACCATCCTCACGGTTGTTAGGTTTGTGACCATTGCTTCTGCCATGGTACCACTTCATCTGTTGGGGGGTCTCTCTTTTTTGCTTAGTCTCCACTTTACCAAGCATGATGTTCTTCTCCAGGGACTTGTCCCTCCTGATATATGTCCGAAGTATGAGACACGAAGTCTGGCCATCCTGGATTCTAAGGAGCATTCTGGTTTTACTTCTTCTAATACAGATTTGTTTGTTCTTCTGGCAGTCCTTTGTACCTTTAAAATTCTTCCCATACCACAACTCAAAGTCATCAATTCTTCTTCCAATACCACAACTCAAAGTCATCAATTCATTGTCCAAGTTTCACATGATCTGAGGCTATTGAAAATACCATGGCTTGGATCAGGCACACTTCAGTCCTCAAACTGGTATCTTTGCTCTTAAACACTTTACAGAGGTCTTGTGCAGCAAATTTGCCTAATGTAATATGTCATTTACTTTCTTGACTGCTGCTTCCTTGAGTGCTGATTGTGGATCCAAGCAAAATGAAGTCTTTGACAACTTCAATCTTTTCTCCATTTATCATGATGTTATTTATTGGTCCAGTGGT
>NW_006408658.1:3075571-3141199 GCF_000296735.1 Chrysochloris asiatica
TTTGAGTTGGTATCAACTCCATGGTACTTAACAGCAACAATAATCAGTAATAATAAGATACATTAAGAATCTAATGGAAATTGTTATTTCTGCTAGTATAATTCTTTATGATTGCATGTTAAATTTTCTTCTTCCTTTCATGGATGGTGGAAATAATTTTTTTTTTTTTTTTTAAACAACCAAAAAGAAAATCCTTTATTATTAGAAAGGCTACTCCTGGGACACCCACAGCTAAGAGGTTAGTTATTGATGGTGTCCAATAACTATTTCTTACAAGCAATATTTATATCCATTTTAACAAAGTTAATTAGTACAACATACATGTGGACTACCATCTTATCATTCTGACCACACTAATTCACAAGGTGGTCAAGATGTCCTGATAAACTCATTAAGGGAGTACACGGTTAACTCTCCCAGTGCCCATTTGTTTAGATCCATACTCCTTATCAGAAGCTGCACAAACAGGTCCTAGACTTCAAGTGGAACTAAGTGAGCTTTAGCATTCCAACAACGGTTACAGTGTATAATTAAGAAGCAAGGACAAGAAATTGAAGGGGTTGTATAAGATGCCTTCAGGTAGTGCTTGGTTATATTTACTCTTAACTAAGCAGAATAGTTATGCTCTTCACGTGGCTGCACTTATGCTTTCTGGAACTTCCTGTGGAGCTGACAAAGAGAGAAAGCTTTCCCCTAGAGCTGGCACCCTGCATTTGGACTGCTAGTCTCATAAAGTGTGAGAAAATGATTTCTGCTTGTTAAAACCAGTCACTTGTGGTATTTCTGTTATAGTAGCACTAGGTAACTAGCACAGCTGCTAATAGAATGCAATCAAACAACAATTTTTTGAAGTTTGTTAAGAAAAATTATTCCTAACATATAGGAATTCAATTATCCCTAACATATGTATAATGCTTTATATATAATGTTGTTGTTGTTATGTGCTGTGAAGTCGGTCCTGACTCATAGCGACCCTGTACAGGGTTTCCGAGGCTGTAAATCTTTACGGAAACAGAAAACCTCGTCTTTTTCCCGTGGAACTGCTGGTAGTTTCAAATTGCTGACCGTGAGATTAACAGCCCTATTCATAATCACTATGTTACCAGACATAATAGAGTCCAAATTGCTGTTGTTGTTGTCAAGTGCCATCAAGTCGGAACCAACCCATAGCGACCCCATGCACAGCAGAACGAAACAATGTCGGATCCTGGGCCAACCTCACTACCGCCGCCACACTTGACGCCATCAACGATGCCACCAGGCCAATCCATCTCGTTGGGGGTCTTCCTCTTTTTCTCTGACCCTCCATCTTACCCAGCATGACATCCTTCTCCAGCGACTGTTCCCTCCTGACAACATGTCCAAAGTATAAGAGACGAAGTTTATCCATCTTGGCCTCCAAGGAGCACTCTGGCTGCACTTCTTCCAAAACAGATCTATTGGTTCTTTTGGCAGTCCATGGCACTTTCAGTATTCTCCTCCAAAATCACAACTCAAAGGCATCAATTCTTCTATGGTCTTCCTTATTCACTGTCCAGCTTTCGCATCCATATGAGGTTATTGAAAATACCATGGCTTGGGTCAGGCGCACCTTAGTCCTCAAGGTGACATCTTTGCTCTTGAACACTTAAAAAAGTTCCTGTGCAGCAGATTTGCCTAATGCAATATGTCGTCTGATTTCTTGACTGCTGCTTCCTCCAGTGTTTACAGTTGATCCAAGAAGAATGAAGTCCTTGACAACTTCAATCTTTTCTCCATTGATAAGAATGTTGTTTATTGGTCCAGTGGTGAGGATTTTTGTTTTCTTGACATTGAGATGCAATCCATACCGAAGGCTGTGTTCTTTGATCTTCATCAGTAAATGTTTCAAGTCCTCTTCAGTTTCAGCAAGCAAGGTTGTATCATCTGCATATCATAGGTTGTTAATGAGTCTTCCTCCAATCCTGAAGCTATGTTTTTCTTCATAGAACCCAACTTCTCTTATTATTTGTTCAGCATACAGGTTGAATAAGTATGATGAAAGAACACAACCTTGTCACACCTTTCCCAATTTTAAAACATTCAGTGTTCCTATGCTCTGTTCGAACAACTGCTTCTTGGTCCAGGTACAGATTTTTCAGAAGTACAATTAATTGTTCTGGAATACTCACACTTCTCAATGTTGTCCATAGCTTGTCATGATCCACACAATCGAAAGCCTTTGCATAGTCAATAAAGCATAGGTAAACATCTTTCTGATATTCTCTGCTTTCAGCCAAGATCCATCGGACATCAGCAATGATATCTCTTTCCACGGCCTCTTCTGAATCCAGCTTGAACCTCTGGAGGTTCTCTATCAATGTATGATTATAGTGAGGAGCTCCATCAACAACAACATGGAATACCGGGCCAAGAGGGCTCACAAAATGATGTTGGAACTCTGAAACAAATATAAAGGTATGTTTGGAGGATCCGAGGGTTTACAGCTGGGGAATTTGTAGGAGAATACAGAAATCCATTGTCTTCTGGATCAAGACACTCAGCTGTTCCCGAAGCAGCCATCTTGTGAGAGAATATCTTGATTGTATCAGGATTGATAGTATCGGGAGAGAACATCTTGATTGTATCTTGATTATATCAGGATTGTATCAAGATTGACATTGAAATTTAAAGTGACAGTACTGACATAAAACCAAACGGCCATGACTCGTCTGTCTGTCATGCTGTGGTGGATTGAGTTGCTGTGATTCTGAGGGCTCTGCCACCAGTATTTTAAATAACCAGCAGGGTCACCCATGGTGGACAGGTTTCAGATGAACTTCCAGACAAAGATAGACTAGGAAGAAAGAGTGACGAAGTACTTCCGAATCGCTAGTCACTGAAAGCTCTATGAATAGCAAAGAGTCCACATTAATGCTTTTTAATTGACAAAACAATTTTATTCTTGCAACAACCTTGTGCTATCTGGTTCATTGTCTCCACATTACCCACAAAGAAATTATGGTTCTGAGAGTTTTTGTAGATTGGTTAAGGAGGAGCAGTCAGGAAACAGTAGAGCAGAGCTTCATGCTCAAGCCCTGAATTTTCTCCCCCTGGAGCTCTGGTAGCGTAGTGGTTAGGAATCGGGCTGCGAACCTTAAGGTCAGCGGTTCAAAACTACCAGCTGCTCCGCGGGAGAAAGATAAGGCTTTCTACTCCCTTAAAGATTTACACCCTCGAAAACCCTGTACAGGGTCGCTATGGGTCGGAACCGACTCAACGGCACTTAACAACAACAACAACAACAAAGATCCCTATGATCTGAGAGTGGTTAAGTAAGTCTGAGAACAAAAATCTTTTGCCCAGTGTAAGCTGTGTTCTCTTAGCAACATAGATTTTTATTGAGTGATGATTCACTCACAAAAGTTTTGTTTTTCATTTAGTGTGTTTATCAACTATATTTGATGTCATCAATGTTCTTGGAGCCTCATTCAGGACCTTTATAAGTATCAAGGCAGAGACAGGAGCAAGAGAGTCATTAGTTCATGTCAGGAATGGGATTATATTCCATCTATATTTGCTCAGGTTTCTCCTTTTCCATTGCTTAGGAAAGTGTGAGACCTAGAAACAAGTCCTATTTGCTTACTTGTCTCTAAGCTTCCTGTGCCCAAAGCCCACATGATTCCACATTTAGCCAGAACTGTCCTAACCTAGGCGTCCTGTTAACACAGTGGTTAACTGCTTGGTGGTCTGAAACCAAAAAGTACTATGCAGGAAAGAATGTGGCAGTCTGCTTCTGGGAGAGAGAGATACAGCAGTTGACTTTTGTAAAATGTTAGAATCTTTGAAACCTTGGGGACAATTCTACTCTGTCCTATATGGTTGTTATCCGTCCATATGAACTTGACAACAATGGATTTGGGTTATTTGTAACCTACGGTCTTTGGGTGGCACAAATGGTTGAGGTCTGAACCCACCCGGTGGCACAATGGAAGTAAGGTCTAGAGATCTCTTTTGAAAAAGATCTCAGTCAAGAAAACACTACGGAGCTTAGTCCTATTTCATGACACACGGGGGCCCCATGAGTTCGATAGATTTGGTTGCAATGGATTTTGTTTTTTATTTTGTTCCTAACCTAACAAGCATTTGGAGTTCTGATCAGGAAAGAATTATTTTCTAGTTGTTATGGAGTTTTGGTGTGATGCTGTAGGATAAGAACTGTATTGTTAACCACAAGGTCAGAGGTTCAAACTCACCAACTGCTCCTTGGAAATCCTTATAAGTTCACTACGAGTCAGAATAGACTTGATGACACTTAACAACAACCTTGTACGTAAATTTAAAATGGTTACTGAGGAAACAGTTTAGACAAAGAACAGTAATGAAGGCGAAATTTTGGCTATGCAAAAACATGGATCAACCAGAGTCAACTCCAACATTTTCTTGGGTCCAGCCAACTGATGCTCCCACTTGAATGAGAAGGACTCACAAAGAATGGCTTCTCTGTCTCCTCATTTACCTTTGGTCCATGTTCCTTTGAATGCTGGAACTATTTTTCCATCATCTCTCCACACAGTTGTAGTGCTGAGGATATAGTCTTAGTTCCTTCCTTACAATTGTATCCAAATAAACTTTTCCTAATAAGTTTTCCTCTTGCAATGTCTTTATCATTTCCCCCTAAATTTATTATCCTTTATTTAGAGTCCCCAAGTGTCTTAGATCTCGCCCCATCCTCACTTCACTCTCAATGCTGAATTAATAAGCCTTTCATAATATAGCCTCCTGGGAACAGGGCCACAGGGCTCCAGGCTCCAGGTTTCTAACAAGGGCACTACCTCCTATGAGCCTTGAGAAGAGATGGGGCAGAGTGAAGCCAGAACCCATAAAAATCATCCTTCAGAGCCTATATAAGCTCAATGTAGGCTTTGTATTCAATACTCAAAAACAGCAACATTGTAGCCTTCAGAAGCTGGTAAGTCTTGGTTGTGGCCAGGTAAAGTATGAGGAAGGAGAGAATGAGGAGGGGAGGAGTCCATAAACTTGATATGAAAAGGAGATGAAACTCTTTCAGTAGGGTCTCGTGTTATAGATGCTGAACCTGCCAAGCTACCTAGATCCTGATGCAAAATTTCAGTGTAGGCACTGACCTAACATTTCGTCTAGAACTGAGGCCGAGTCAATCTATAGCCACACAAGGTCTGTGGCTCCAAAACTTCTGGAGACTCAAAGGCCTCAACTTATATCATGGCTAGGTGACCAAGGCTGTGCTAAATATTTCTTTCTGCTCTAATCCAAATTCATTTGTGAACAAATGTGACCAGTGACCATTTCTTCTTTCAGGCAATCATAGCTGGTATGGATCTTATATTGTAAGTTTGCCTAGTTTAGGGTCTGTCTGGTATTTATTTTCAGGTTTTCCATGTCTTCTGGTCAGAAAACATGCTTTATTCATCAACATCCAGAACAAGAAAATACCATGAACAGTCCTTGGTGAATATTCATTGTTGGAATTGACATATTGGAGTTCAAGCAATGTTCTAGCTGGTAATATACTCTTCTTTTTCTATGATAGTTAAGGTTTTATGTCAACTTGACTCAGCCAGAATTCTCAGTGGCTTGGCAATTGAAATGTAGTTATCCCCCATGATGAGTTCTAATATAATGCAGTCAACTCTATGAGATCTGCTATGAGCAGCCAGTCAATTGAAGGGAAGCTTCCTATTGGGTGTGGCTGCTTACAATATGCTGGACACTCAGGCAAGGTTTTCTTGGTCTCTGTTGGGTTGAGATCTTATATCTGTCTTGTCCTTCAACCCCCTGTTCTTTGGATGTGAACTCTATGGCCTGCCGATCTTGGGCAGAATCCTGGCTTCCTACCTGCTAGACCTGCCTACTGCGGTCTGACCTGCTGATCTTGGTTCATAGCACCACAATTATGTGAGTCAGAAGCCTCCACCCAGATTGACATGTCACCAGCTTGGGACTTGCCCACCTTTACAACTGTAGAGTGAGCCATTTCCTTGTTATAAACCTCTCTCTGAGTATATAGATATAAGCTTCTGTAGAGAATCCAGTCTAAGACGTTTCTAAAATTAAGAGACTTCAGTTTTACTGAGCAGAATACAAAGAGAGAAGAAAAATGATTCCAGCTATTGAGGAATCTAAAAGGGACTATAAAACAAAGCTGAAAGTATAATACAATCTGGAAGAATACATACATTTTAAAGGAATTCTGTAAAGGTCAATGTCATATTTTATGCCTTATCAGTTAAGAATTGGTGACATTTTTGAGGCCAGTCTCTGTCTCCTCACTCCAGTTTCTCAAATATATCTTTTCTTCTCCATTTGCACATAGCTACTATCTTTGTTCAGAATCACTTTCATTTGGACTATTTATGATTCTTAAGTATATCTTGACCTTTTGTGCAATTTCCTTTTGATCCATCTATATCATATCACTTTCCTGTTTCAAACCCATGATTCCCTACAGTGTATATGCTCGATGATGCCTACTATCAGACGAACTTCTAAGGATACTCACAAGGTTGCCATCATGAACCTTTAATACCTCTATCTATTATTCTGTTTTCTTATCCCCTTCCCTCAAAAAAACTTGTGGCCTACTGTTTCCTAACACCTGGTCATTACTAAACATCCATATCGGCAGGTCTTTCTGCTCTTATCATTGCCTAAGAGGCTATTTCTCCTTCTATCCCTGGTAAATGCTCTCTCTTCTCTGTAGCCTTGTCTGATGTTTTTAGTGTGCATTGTGTTTGCACATTGTAGGACTTCAGGAAATGGTAACCTTTTCCCCTTCCCTCTTGAAGTCAAATATTTTTTATTCTATTTCATAAATGAGAGTACTAGGTAACAGAATTTAAATAGTGTCAGGGTAATCCAGTAAGAAGACTCCGAAGTTGAATTAATTTCTGAAGATGACTTTGTGAATTTAAACTTTATTATCATTTATGTTTAGAAAAAAGTTGGTGTTTTTAATTAAATATACACATGTCTTTTTAATGCTATTATGTTTAGAATTACTTTTTTAAAAATTTCTCATTTTTAATTTATTTTTGTTTGAGTGAGAGTTTACAAAGCACATCGTGTCCAATTCAATATTTACACACATTTTGTTTCTTGACATTGTTTGCAATTCCCTCAGTGTAACAGCACTCTTCCTACTTCCTCCCTGGTTCCCTGTTTCTATTAGACTTTTCCTGTTCCTTCCTTCCTTCTGAGCTTTGTTTTTGGGAAAATGTTACTTTTTGTGTCTCATAGAGTTGATTTTTTTTTAAATGCTGCTATTATTTTTTTTAAAGTTTTTTTTTTTTTGTGTGTGTGAATTGAGTGATAATTTACATGGGAGAATATTGGTTTTACACTCATCGTTTCATTGCAATTATTAAAATTTTCTCCTTGCATCATCATTCAACATTATTTGCTTCTATTCCCTCAGGGTTTTTTGTTTGTTTTTTTGTTTTGGAGGAGGGAGAGGGAAAAGGAATGTACACAAAAACACTCAGGAATATATAATCATTTAAACAACAAAAGGGCACATTCTGCAAGCTTGACTCTTGGCAGCCAGCACTCAGCCTTTCTCTTTCCATAAGTCTAGAGTCCTCAGCTACTCTCTCTTTCTATGTCCTTATCTGCCTCCATCTCTGGTGTCACTGCTTCTCTGGATAGGGTCCCTCATTCTACTCAGGCTATTCTTCCTTGATGTTCCCAGGGTCCTCTCTTCCTAGATTGTAAGATTAACTACTCCTCCCTTTTTGTTACAAAACTTCTACCTTTATAGTGCAACCATTGCAATTAGTCATGATAACAATTTCCTAGAGTTGATTTTATTGAGAATTATATATCTCCCTCGTATTATTCTTCACTTTATATGTCTGTCTATGGTTTGGCTGAAAGTTGAACCTCAGGGATGGATTCAGTTCTTGGCTTGAAGAGTTTCTAAGGGTTAGAGTCTTGGGGGTCCCAAGATCCTTTTCTAATCATCTTCCTTAAGTTTGTAGCCCATCACTTTGTCCAATAGTGAGCAGTACACACTTGTCCAACAGTTGAATAATGAATCCTCAAAACTTTTTCTTTATTCATTACTTATCCATTTCTTCATGTATATCCTGAAATCAAGGAAATGGCTCATAATATGAATGAGGAGATCAATATCTAAGCAGGCAAGGGCCTAGCACAATCTCAAAGCTTTAAGGTAACTCAAGGACTTGACTGAGGATGGATGCAGAGAATGGAGTAAGAAGCAGCTTCCATAAAGGGCCAGAAGTACTCTTGGTCCACTGTTTTTGTCATCCTAAACCTCCTGAGACTGTTTTTTTGCAGCAGAAAAAGAAAGATCTAATAATACATCAATATCAATCAAGGTCTTATGACAAGAACTGCTCATCTTTAGATAGAATTTCTGTGACAGGTAAACACACACTCTGACCATTGCCAGGAATCCCAGAGTACTTTTGGAACAGCCTGTGTCAAAGAATTCAGATGGGTGGAACCTAAGATGCTCAATCCTCAGCCATGGAATGGTTACTCTGAGGTCCAAACCCTCAATATTCCTGAATACTCCCAATGTCTTTCAATTTCAGACCCAAGTTGATGGTATATTTCTCCTACATTCTTAGTGTTACTGCTTTTCTCTTTTGAACCCCACCCCTTGTATATCCTATATCTATTTGAAGAACAATCATAGTACTTCCAGTGTTTAATATATCCTCTACTCTATCCTTCAGGCCCAACTTTCCTTGTCACCAGAACAGGAAATTCACAGTCCCTTCCAAAATACCTAAACACTTGAACTTTCACGAAGAAACTTAATGGCAAATAATCCAGTAAGCATATGAAGCATACTATAGCTTTAAAGTGGAATCTTCGTGTGGTGCTCTAAGGTAAGCACTGGACTGCTGACTGCAAGGCCAGTGGTTGAAACCCACCAGTTACTCCTTGGAAACCTTAAACGAGGTCACTGTGAGTTGGGACAACATGTCTTTAGTGAGGCAGGAAGATATTTTAGTTTGTCTCTTATCCAGTATTTTCTTTCTTTTTTTAAAAAAAAAGGTTTTTATTGTGGATTGAGTGAAAGTTTACAGAGCAGATCATTAGTTTTATATTCAACAGATTATATACACTATGGGAGTCTGAGTCCAGCTCAGACCACTGCGTGGGTTGCTCGAAGGAGAGGGCTAGGATTAAAATCAGGCAAGGGTCAACAGGCTGATGGCCAGTGACATAGTATATTTAGCAACATGGTTTATATAGGACTTTTAGCATTAGGTCATTGTTATTCTGCCTAGTTACAATGTTTTCTGTAGTAACAAGGATATGATTACCAAGCAGGATACCAACCAGGATATGATTACATAAGTATAAGTATTGTTATAGCAACACTGAATCACTCGGTTTTGGTACAATTGAAGTTCCCTTTTCCCAGGATTGTCTTAGTTACAATTACCAATAAGTTTCGATCACTGACATCACCTTAACCAGGTGAAACTTGTCTCAGGCCAATTATAAGAGCATGAGGGCCATCTCAACCTTCACCATTAGATGGCACCAGTGCTGGCTCCTGACAATACACCTTTTCATTACAATGATTATAATCCCCTCCATGTACCATCATTTCTCTCTATTGACTTTAGCTCTTTTTCTTTTTCCTTTTTAAAAACACTCAGACATATATAATAATTTATAGCACTAAAGGGCACATTCTGCAAGTCTGCCTCCTGGCTGCCAGCTCTTAGTCCCTCTCTTCCCATGAATCTAGAGTCCTCAGCTGCTCCCTCTCTCTATGTCCCCATCTCTGCCTCCATCTTACCCAGTATTTTCTGATGAATTCAAGTTCCTGAAGTCATACCTTGTTTAATTCTATGGAATAAAAAATTAGGTTTTTTCCTGGACCTCTATGGAGTTAGCGAAGCAGACACCTCCCCTGAGATATCCTTCCTAATAAAGGAATTGTCCTTGTCAAGGCTAAGTAGTGTCAGGCAAAGAGCATGGACTTTAGAGTCAGAATCTGTGGTTTATAGTTCAGTCTTGCCAGTTACCGACTCTCTGATCTTGATCAAACTACTCTTGTTTTCCTTTGCTCTGATTTCATTATTATAAAATTGGATAAAAATATTAATCACCCTCTTGTAGGCACATGGTTAAGTGCTCAGCTGCTAACGAAAAGGCTTTTGGTTCAAATGCATCATTGGTTCTGCAAGAGGAAAGACCTGATAATCTGCTTTTGTGAAGGTAATTATTGTTAAGTGTTGTCAAGTCAATTCCAACTCATAGCAACCTTGAATAGGGTTTACAAGGAGTGGGTTTGAACTTCTGACCTTGTGGTAGCAGTTCAGTGCTTATACTACAGAGCCAGGAAAGGCAATGGGGCAGTTCTATTCGGTCATTTAGGCTTACTATGAATTGTAATCATTTCAGTGGCAAAAAATGTATATTTTTAAAGGGATGAAAAAAATATGAATGAGTAATAAATATAAAGCATTCACGCAGGGTCTGGCACATGATAAGTACTCCATTTAATGTTGATATTTGTGAAGATGATATATGTACCCCAGTGAATTCCAAGTTCCACTGCATCTAGAACACCTATTTTTACGCTGATATACCACTGTTCTACATTTATAGCTACCCTGGATTTTTCAGCTTGATCAAGATACTTTGAATGGCACTGCCCAGTAACGCCTCCACTGCTCCAGTCTCTGAATTCCTCCTCATCTGCTTCCCTAACTACCAGAGTTGGCAGCACTGGCTCTCTCTGCCACTCAGCCTCCTCTTCCTCCTGGCCATGGGGGCCAATGCTACCCTCCTGATCACCATCCGGCTGGAAGCTTCCCTGCATGAGCCCATGTGTTACCTGCTCAGCCTCCTCTCCTTGCTGGATATTGTGCTCTGCCTTACTGTCATCCCTAAAGTCCTGGCCATCTTCTGGTTTGACCTCAAGTCCATCAGCTTCTCTGCCTGCTTCCTCCAGATGTTCATCATGAACAGTTTCTTGACCATGGAGTCTTGCACATTCATGGTTATGGCCTATGACCGCTATGTGGCCATTTGCCACCCCCTGAGATACTCATCTATCATCACTGACCAATTTGTGTTGAGGGCTGCCACCTTCGTTGTGGCCCGGAATGCCCTTTTTTCTCTTCCTGTTCCCATCCTTTCTTCCAGACTCAAATACTGTGATGAGACTATCATAAAAAATTGCATTTGCACTAACCTGTCTGTGTCCAAACTCTCTTGTGATGACATCACATTAAATCGACTATATCAATTTGTGGCAGGATGGACCCTGCTAGGCTCTGACCTGATCCTTGTTGTTCTCTCCTATTCTTTTATTCTGAAAACTGTGCTAAGGATCAAGGCAGAGGGAGCTATGGCCAAGGCCCTGAGCACTTGTGGTTCCCACTTCATCCTCATCCTCTTCTTCAGCACTGTTCTACTGGTTCTGGTCATCACTAACCTGGCCAGAAAGAGAATTCCCTCAGATATCCCCATCCTGCTCAACATCCTGCACCACCTCATACCCCCTGCTCTGAATCCCATTGTTTATGGTGTGAGAACTAAGGAGATCAAGCAGGGAATCCGGAAACTACTGAGGAAGTTGTAACAGGTAAAAATGATAAGACCCACCTTTGGAATTGCTAACAAAAAAATTGTTGCTAAATGCCATTGGTCTAGTAGATTCTGATTCATAGTGACCCTGTATAGGGTTTCTGAGGAGCAACTGGTGGGTTTGAACAACCAACCTTGTGGATCACAGTCCAGAGCTGATCCTACAGTGCCACACCAGAAGTGTGGTAAAGGAAATGTCAAGTTTTAAACCTAGAATGAGTTCTGATTCTACTTTTTTCCAAATCTCAGATAACAATGAAGACAGTCACTTGTAAACTTTTATTTCTTATTGCTTCAAAGGAAACCTCTCTTTTCTGGATTCTCTGGCTACTTGGAAATTTTCCTTGACTCAATTCCTAACAGAGGATCTTGACAAGCCTTACCTATATGGTGCTAAATTCAGACAGGGGGGTGGAGTGGGGATGCTTAACCATTTAAGCAACAATCTTTACACGGATGCCATTAAATAGATTTGTATATCTTGGTTTTGCAAAAGATATTGATACATTTCTGTCTTCTGATTCAGGTTGGCAGAGTCCTGTTTGGCTTTTGTGCCCTGACGGGCTTGCTTGAGCTGAAGTAACTGTAGGCATTGATGACAAAACTTTGACTTCTGGCATTGAGTGTTTCTCTGAATACCCTCAACCCTCTTATTTGAGATTCTTGGCATATTTGCCATCCACTGACTCCTCTGATCCTCCCAGACCCTGCTAAACATTTCAGTTTGTACCACCTCAAACAATAATACATAATAGTGGACTTCCTACTTTTCTTTCTATTAAAATTTTCTTTCTTTGTTATTTATTTTCTTCATTACTGATTTTTAAAGGAGATTGACTACTTTGAAAAGAGGTTGCAGTTTTGAATTTACGTATGTTCCTTTCTTCATTATCTTTATCTTCGTGGCTTTATGATCTTCACTTTAGCCTATGTTGTTGCTACGTGCCATCGAGCCAGTTCCAATCCCTAGTGACCCTGTATAGGGTTTCCAAGGAGCAGCTGGTAAGCTTGAACTGCCAAATTTGTGGTTCAGAGTGACTTTACTGTCCAGTGCATTAACCCACAGCACCACACCAGTACCTATAGGAGATTTTTGGGGAGAAAAATGGGGCAGTCTGATTTCCACATTATTTACAACCTTTGAAACTTGTGGAGCAGTTCTACTCTTCTTTAGGGGCCACCATCAGTTGGAACAAATTCAAGGCTTTTAAAAAATTAAAAAAAATTTTTTTAAATAGGAGTATCTATGTGGTGTACATGGTTAATGCACTCACTTGCTAGAGAAAGGTTGGGAATTTTTGTGCACCCTGAGGCACCTTGGAGAAAAGACCCAATGATCTACTTCTGAAACAAATTGCCTTTGAAACTATATGGAGCGTACTTCTGTTCTGACACATGTGGAGGCACCATGGGTCAAGGGTGACTTGATGGCAAGTGGTCAGTGGTCCTTGTATAAGGAAACTCAAACTTTCTATCAAATGCCATGCACCATCCCTAACTCACTCTGACCTGCCCAACCTAAGGATAAATTAACTGTCCTAGTCATTTACTCTATTGTCCTATTTGGACTACTGGTATGGTGATGTAAAGGAGCTCTGGTAACGTAGTGGTTACGAATTGGGCTGCGAACCTTAAGGTCAGCGGTTTGAAACTACCAGCCGCTCCGCGGGAGAAAGATGAGGCTGTCTACTCCTGTAAAGATTTACACCCTTGGAAACCCTGTACAGGGTCGCTATGGGTCGGAACTGACTCGACGGCACATAACAACAACAATGGTGATGTAGGATCAACACTGAACTGTGAACCACAGTTCAGCAGTTCAAACCCAGATGCTCCTTGGAAGCCCTATACAGGGTCACTATGAGTCAGAGCTGACTTACTGACACTTATCAAGAACAAAAATTGCCATATCTGGCTCAATCCCATCCTGTTAAAGTTTCCCATAGTTTTCCAGGCATGGGAGTTCTAGAGTTTGTTTTTTCCAGCTAGCATAGTACATAAATTTTCAGTTTCCTGCCTAAATATGCTACATATTAATCCAGTATCTACAAAGAATAATAATTCAAGGCAACAACCTGTGTCTTTTAGGGAACAATATTAAGACTTTTAAGGGCATAATTTTCCAAGGCATCATTCCAACAATTTTCCAAGTGTACTCTTTTATGTTCTTCTGTATTGAAACTTATCTTCTGAATGACTTGTATTAAATTCAAGTTTTCTACAGTGCTTAAAAAAGCTTTATATGCTACACCATTGAGATCTTTCGTCTTCTATTACAAATTTTTATGTTTTTGCCTGTAATACCTTGAATTGGCTTGTAATGCTTTTCTATCCAATTCTTAATTCTCACCAAATGATTGTGTGGAATCATGCAAATAAGATATATAGGACTCTAAGCCTGAGATTGGTTAGCTTTGCTCTCCAATTATAAGGAGCCATCTCAGAAGCAGAGATGGAATATCTCAGGACCATGAAGAAGGAAGAACGAGAGTGGAGTATGAGATCCCTACCTAGTGGCATGGAAAGCCAGAGCAGCTTCGGCCTCTAGGCCCATGGACTGAGTAAAAGCAAAGGCCAAGATACCAATATGGCTGAAAGGCTGAAGACAAAAGTGAGGTGTGTCTTCAGTATGGCAGATGTGAGGCATTCCTGACTGGAGAACTGCTGTGTCCCGAGTTGGTTCTGATCCTGAATCGGACCCAACTCACTTCCCTAATAAATTCCATAATTATGACTATTGCTATGAGTTATGTGTGTGGCCATTGCACCATTGTCATGGATTGTTGAACACAGACGTGAAGCAGAAAGTGCTGTGAGAGAGATGATTGTTGTCAGAATAGGGTAAAGAAGGTTATAGGGTAGAAGCATATCTGACCACTGCTTCATTGGAATCAGTCCTGGGCTGATTTTGAGTTTGATTTTTATTCTACCTTGTGAAGCCAGGAGAAGTCAAATCTGCCTGTTTCCCATGACAGCAACAGTATACTTTTAGGACTCCTGGTGTGGCACTATAGGATCAACACTGGACTGCAAATCATAAGGTCAGAAATTCAATTGCTCCTCAGAGACCCTATACAGGGTTGGTACGAATCAGAATCGACTCAATAGCACTTAACAACAACATGCTTTTAGATTTTGTTTTCTTGACAACTGAAGCCAAAATTAGAAGAGATTCAAATGGCTAAGAACTTGACTACTAACTAAAAGACTGGTGGTTCAAACCCATTCAGTGATACTTAAAAAATACAGCAATCTGGTTCCAAAAGACCATAGCCATTGAAAAACCCTATGGAGAGTAGCTCTGTTCTGCAAGAATGGGGTCCTCATGAGTTGGAATCAACTGGATAGTAACTATTTTTTGGGTTTGGTAGCCAAAATTGACTGTTCACTAATTTCTTAATATTCCCTACATATGTTTGCTATTTGTCTTTAATCATTTTATTATTTCTAGATCAAGCTCCTTTTATGAGTATCACCATTTGCCAATTCTTAAGTCTTATCTTTCCTCCAAAGCTTAATTCAAAATGCCACCATCTATAAGATGTCATTCTTTCCTGATTCTCCCTACTAGAATTGCTATTATATCTGGAATAGCTCTAAGTCTGTCTTTCTTTGATGCTGTTACACACTTCTATTAGATAGGGAGAGTTTTAGTTTTCTTTTTAAACTTACCATGGTTGCCCTTTATAGGGAAATTTAATATAAAAGTATTGAACAAGATGAACATTTTATAAATGAGTATATTGTCTCTGTCTTCCTTTGAAAACTACTTGATGTTCTTACAGTACCTAACACAGTCTTTTTTTTTGTTTTTTTTTTTTTTTCAGCGAGAAGTAAATAAAATTTTATATGACAAAGACCACTGGAGTTGGAGCAAGAATCTGGGTAATTGGGATTTCAAGTTTAGATTAGCACTTTTGACTAAATTTGGCTACTGAGGTTTTATAAACTTTGGCTAAATGCTTTTTTTTTTTTTTTTTAAAGTGGTTCAAAGTCAGTTTCTAGATTCATTTATTTACTTATTTATTTAACTTTTTTTATTGTGAAATGAGTGAAGGCTTACAGAATAGATAATCAGTTTTACATCCAACAAATCATATACTTGGCTTCATTACATTTTGCAACCCCCTCCATGTACCAGCAGTTAACAGTATTTACCTCTATTCACTTTACCTATTGCACTCCTCCCTGTGTCTCCTGTTACCTTCATCTTTCCTCCTCAACTGCTCTTGTATATTGCCTGCTTTGGCACCTGTGTGAACATGTGTCTACCCTCTAGCCCATGAATAGTTTCCCCCTCATAATCATCATAAGATTATGTCTTTTACCAAGAAACTCCCTTCCTTTTTTAAAAAATTTTTTTACAACATGGGTATCATGTAATCTTTGTCCTTTTGTGATTGACAAATAGGACTCAGCATAATGTCTTCCAGATTCAACCATGTTGTGAGGTATTTCACAGATTCATTATTATTCTTTAATGTTTTATAGTATTCCATTGTGTTTATGTACCAAAGTTAGCCATTCTTTGGTTGATCAAAAAGGCTGTCTCAAACTTTTTAATATGTCTCTTGTTAGACAACATATTGAAGAATCTTGTTTTTTTTTTTAATCCATTCTGCTATGTCTCTCTTTTGTTTTTTCCCCCTTTCATTCTGCAACTAAGCACACTCATGAAAGCGTGTAAGCCAGCCACTTCATGCCTTTGTACCCCTCCTCCTTTCCTCATTTTTGATAGCCAATATATAAATTTCTTGTACCTTTCAACCCAGTTGCTATGGGTCAGAACTGACTCAATGGCACTTAACAACAACAACATCAACCCAGTACACTGAGGAAACAAGGATGTTTCTTGATATGAAGAATCCTTCCATTCCAATTGGAATCTTCAGTCACTGCATTCACAGGCAAAAGTCTAATTCAATAAAATTGCAGCAGTTTGCACTTGTTCTGAGTATCAAACATCTTTATCTTCCTTGGTTCAAGTTCTGGTCAACTAGCTATCCAAGCTAGGTCAAATGATTACCAGCTGTAAGTTTGGGAGTTCACCTCCCTGCACTTCAGATCAATTGGCCATTTCACTCTCAGCCCTATCCCCTATAGGGGCTAAGTCAGTGCCCATGGGCTCAGAAGTTCACATATCTTCCTAACTTCAGGCAAGCCAGATTTTCCTCTTCTCTTTCATCTCAAGGTCAGTGGATGTCAATGGAATATGGCCACACTCAGTCCTTGCCTTCATTGCTGCATTTCCCCCACTTCTACTCACAAGTAGCCCCAGGTGGTCACCAGTGATTATACTATTTTGTTGCCCCAAATCAAAAGTCACCTCCTTTCTTGCTTCTGCTCAAATTCTTTCTCCTAGTAAGTACTCGATCCATTTATTTATCCCTTTATTTGAAACTCAGAGTTTGAAACTGTCCTCTGAATCTATTTCATCTGGTTTTCTGTATCTTTGCTGAAGAGAGTCTACACAGCCTTTCAGCCTAGTTTGCCATCAAACCCTGTTTTCTCCTGACTAAACTCTTGAATCTTGGTTTCTTTACCTTTAAAATGGTGAAATAATTTATGTTCTATTGTTATTCTGAAATGAAAATAAGTAAACCATGAAAAGTTCTTTTTACAGTTCCTTAAAGATATTTGTGTAGTGGTTACGAATTGGGCTGCTAACCTCAAGGTCGGCAGTTCGAAACTACCAGCTGTTTCACGGGAGAGAGATGAGGCTTTCTGCTCCCAAAAAGATTTGCAGCCTCATAAACCCTGTGCAGGGTCACTAACTATGAGTCAGAACTGACTCCATGGTACTTAACAGCAACAACAAAGAAATTTACCTATTAAAGTTTTTATTGCTATATTCATTATTTTTCACCAAGCACACTGGTTTCCCTGCTGCCCTCTGAATAGGACATGGATCCTTATACCTTGGGGTGAAATGTATCTAACTCCTACAGTCTTTTTGAAAAAAAAAAAATTGTTGAAAAAATATAAATAACAAATTTGATAATTTAATATTTTTCATGTGTACAATTCAATGAGAGTAATTACATCATTTGTATGCAACGATATCCACTGACAAATTTTCCATCACCATAAATAAACTTTTTTTGAAAAATTCTCTTGCTTGCTTTGTATCTTAAAATTATTTGATGCCTTATAAGCATGTCAATTAAGGAGCTCTGGTAGTGTAGTGGTTATGAATCGGGCTGCAAGCTGCAAGGTCAGCAGTTTGAAACTACCAGCTGCTCTGTGGGAAAAAGATGAGGCTTTCTGCTTCCATAAAGATTTACAGCCTTGGAAACTCTGTACAGGGTTGCTATGAGTTGGAACCGACTCCACGGCACATAACCACCACCACCAAGCATGTCAATTGGATGTATTCTACGTCTACATACAATTCAATCTGGATGTGCTTTTATCTCACAACCAAACATTTTGGAGCTCCAAAGTAGAACAATATGTGACTGCAGCCTGAACTCTGTTCACATCTGTTGAGACCATAGACTTCCAATAACATGTGACTGAAAAACATTTTCTCCACATTCCCATCTGATATAGTTGAAGAAGCAACACATACTATGATACACAAGGGTAAAGGGAACACGGGAAGGAGGGACAGCAATCTGCTTTCATCAGACCCAGGGAGCTATCTTAAAATTAACAGTAAAACATTGTCATGATTCATAGCCACACAATGTGCAGATGTTTGACTGCTTTGCAACATTTGTTCTGTGCAGTTCAATGGAATATCACATTCTACATACCTGTAAAAGAACCACAGTAATAACATTTAAAACAACATTTTTTTTGTGGCCCGTTTATCCTATAAATTCCCTACTTCAGTTCAGTTTTCCTTATTGGGGTAGAATAACTCCTGAAATTTTGTTTACAATCAATGGTGACCGGAGATTTTATCTGAGAAGAACTGTTAGTCTATTATTCTCTTGTTTCTATGTTATTATCAACAGAAAATAGTGATATCCTTCCTGGGTGTCATCACTTTTGTTTGCCCCTTTCATTTCTATCAGAATTTCCCCTTTCTTTCATTTATTGCTTGTCCTAATTTGTGCTCTGGTAGCGTAGTGGTTATGAATCGGGCTGCGAACCTTAAGGCCAGCAGTTCGAAACTACCAGCTGCTCCGCGGGAGAAAGATGAGGCGTTCTGCTCCCGTAAAGATTTACAGCCTCGGAAACCCTGTACAGGGTCGCTATGGGTCGGAACTGACTCGATGGCACTTAGCAACAACAACAATTTGTACTATTCCTGAGTTGTCAGTATGCTTTGGTTTAGGTATATAGATGAATCATAAACTAGAAAATATAAAGAGTCTCCCTGGAGCCTTTGTTTTTGCTCATTTCTAGGAAAAGATGGGAGGGATGGAAGGGAAAGTATAACAGGTAGTACAGGACTGTAACTTGCAAGAGCAGCACTTCAAACCTACCAGCTACTCCTCTGAAACGCCATACAGGGTTGCTATGAGTCGAAACCAACTCAATGGCACTCAACAACAACAACAACAACAACAAATCTCTCTGTAAGCAGGGCCATTACTTACTAGTTAGTCTTAGCTTAGATCTGTAAAGTGAAGTTGATAGTCAACTGTCTGGGGACAGGAAGTTAATGGTATAAAGAGAACCAGGTGTCTAATATAACAGGAAGAATAAATTCTTCTGTTAAGAGCGTCAGAGTCTACCCATTCCCTTAAGAAGACACAGAGACAAGTTCAAAGAAATAGAGATAATATTTTGCAAAGAATTGTCCTAATCATTTTGAATATACCATTTCAGTCCCAAGTCTGGAGCTCAGGCCTTGTGATGTGGGAAAGAGAGTGGTGTGTATCTTAGCATCCTTTCCAACTTTCTCACTCCCATTGCTGGTAGCCAGAAACTTTCTAAAGCATTTCTTCTTTACTAAAACTGTAGGATAAACACTGAGCTGCTAACCACAAAGTCAGTGGTTCAAACGTACCAGCCATTCCTTGGAAACCGTATTCAGGGTCTCTATGAGTCAGAACCTAACAACAACGAGCCAGAACTGACTCAATGGCACTTAACAACAAAGCATACCATACTATGCTATGCTTCATATACTACAATAATGCAGGAGTCTTGGTGTGGTGCTGCAGGATAATGCACTGGATTTCAAGGTCAGTTGGAACCACATGATCTGCAGTTCAAACCTACCAATCATTCTTCAGAACCCTTATACAAGGTCTCTTTGAGATGACTTGTCCTAGCACAGTTGGATTTACTGGGGACTGACTTGATGACACTTAACAACAACAATAACACTATGATGAAAGTATTTCAGTTTATGGATAATACTAAATTCCTCACTTTAAACATATTTTCCCCCTGAGAGTACACTTAATATTTTAGATGAAGCTCTGTCTTAAGTATTAAAAAAATATTTTTCAAAAATGTATGTGCTCTTTATTCAGATTCCCTTAATTCCTCTGATTTCTTCAGCTGTCTTCCGTTCACCACCACTCCCATATTAAAATTTTCCTTCTGTGTATTTTTCTTTCTGAAGAAAGCGCCTTAGGTCCCAGGCCTAGATACTTAAAATGACCACAGCCCCTTTGGGCTGTGGGTAGGGAAGGGACAGGAGCGTTGGAACAGATGGTGCAACGAGCAGTTATAAATAGCAGTAATGCATTGCAGACTTCTTGAATTGGTAAATCTGGGGACAGGAAGTTAATGGTATAAAGGCAACCAGGTGTCTAATATAACAGGAAGAATAAATTCTTCTGTTACAAGCTTCAGATTCTATTCATTTCCCTAAATCTGGCACATTCCTGCTTTTCTGTGGAAGGAAAGTTTTTCTAGTGGATGTTGTCTAGTACTGTCTTAAGGAAAGCTGAGATCTTCAGGTGAGGGTTCCTGGAGTAAGTCTATACCTTTATCATTGTCTTTGGAAGCTGGAGACTAGGAGATTCTCAATGGCTTTATATTCTCAGTTGCAACTCAGTCTCCATAGAAAAGATCACCCACTGTGCTAGGACAAGTCATCCTGGTTGCCTTGATCACCTCAGCTTGGCTTTCTGTCTCATTTTAGTCTTATTGATCATTGCTATTCCCTGCTTCTCTGCCTGGCATAGAGTACTTTTTTTCTATCATTCAAGTTTGTATGCTCCCCAGAAGCCTCCAGACTGAATGTGCAGTTGATTCTTTATCTTTGTTTCATTGATGCAGGAAAAAAAATGCCACTCAACACATCAAAGGGAAGCAAAGAGTATGGCTTCGCAGATGTATTTTGTTAATGTAACTGGAATCTGGCCACAGGTAAGTTTGTATGATCTGACAGGATAAATAGGTTGCTTTCTAAGTCTGATCTAACATTCTGAATCTATCATTTTGCTGTCTTTGGTAACAGAAACCAATTCCAGTCTCCAGTTCCTTTTATGTGAAAGAACAATTTCCTCCTGCTACACTGGAGATACCTGGACATTTTGTACTCTTTACTGAACAGTGAAATTGATTCTAACAACAACACAAAAAGCTTCACTGGTCTAAGGTAGGAATAGAAGGAAGACAGATATTTAGTCTGAGTCAAAGAGGCAGGGTTACTGGCAAATACTGTTCTCTTGTCAAGACTTACGTTGACATAGGCTGAGAGCTCTAGATGTGCTAATTACCTCGGTCTTGATTGAAAGGCGTCTACAAGGTAAATCTGTTAAGAGATCTCTAAAAGGAGACTAAAACCTATATATCTACACCTTATTTATCTACTATTTTGTTATGTGGCATTTTGCATTTACAACAGCTTTGAAAAAATTATCAGGTGACAGCTCAGATGGTACCCCATATGTGCAGCCAGGCATGGGTTGCTCTCTGTGGGTTATCCTGAATGCTATATTGGGGGTCCTGGTGATGAATGGTCTATGAGAGAGATGGTAAATGACCCACCATGGGATACCTTCTCCCATTCATTCTTGATATTTCGGTTCAGCTATTAAAGGTGTGTGTGTGTGTGTGGGGGGGCAGCGGGATAACATTAGGTTTCAAGTGGGCAGGGGAAGGAAGGTTGGACAAAAGCCTGAAGGTACCAGAGAGGTCACTGGGGAGAGGCACCAATGCAGGAGATAAGGCATGGTCACGCTTTGCACTTGACTCACCAATTTCACAAAACAATCTGGCCTCTGGAACCGGTAGATAAGTGAGAAGTGGGTGCCATTTTGAGCTGACCCGGAGGTGGAACCGATTATAGAAGCTCACATATACAACCCAAGAACTATAAGATGCTGGATGGCCAACATTAATACAACTCATATAGTAAATCAAATAAAAGGAGAAATATTTAGTTCCTCCAAGTGATTGATTTGTACTGTGTATCACCGTAACCACTAGCCAAGTATGGCTGATTTGAATTGCACTGTGTTGTTAGTATAAAATACACTCCTGATTTTGGAGAGTTAGTACAAAAAAAAAAACAAAACATAAATATCTCTTTAGTAATGTTTACATAAAAAATGGGTAATGTGAAATATTTATTACTTGTTAATGTGATACTATATTGGATATATTGACTTAAAAATTATTGTTACCTTTTTCCTTCAATATTTTAAAATGTGGCTAATAGAAATTTATAGACCCCTGGTAGCATAGTGTATTATGAACTGGGTTGCTAACTGAAAGGTCAGCAATTAAAATCTATCCATCACTCCACACAAAGATTTACAACCTCAGAAACACTCTATTGGATCTCTGTGCATCGGAACCGACTCGATGGCACACAATCACCACAACCACTACTAGAAATTAAAAATTTCATATGATTTCACTTAGCATTTCTATTGGACAGGACTGCTGTAGACTGTGATTATATATGAGGCAAAACAGAAGGGAAACATTTTTCTTCCAACCTCTGAATCTGTCTTCAGACATTCACGTCCCTTTCACTGTTGAGAAATAGACTTCTGTTCTCCAAGAATAGAGAGGAAAACTGACTCTAGGAGCATCCAACACTCATCAGGACTACTGTTGTTGTTGATTAAAACTGACTGAGATTGTTGTTGTTGTCGTTCAGTGTCATCGAGTCGATTTTGGCCCATAGCGACCCTGTATAGGGTTTCCAAGGAGCTGCTGGGGAACTTGAACCACCGACCTTGCAGTTCACACGGCTTTGCAGTCTGGCGCATTAACCCACAGCACCACACCAAGACTCCAGGTTAGCTCATAAGAACCTTACAATTATTTGCTACTGCTCTTTGTGTACTAGACTGGGTTTTTGACTGATGGAGGATACCAGTGCAGTTAAGATGAAAACAGCAGTTGCTGCTGTCCCTCACTCTTGGAATAAATCTGTTAAATTAAAATTACTGGATACGTGAAACTTCTTGGGCTCAAAACAGCATTCTATGTTAGACAATTGGATCATTTTACATATTTTTAAAATCTCAGTCTATTCCTTTTTCAGACTTCTTTATGGTGGTTTAGTGTGTGTGGTGTGGTGCTGTGGGTTAATGCCCTGGACTGCAAAGCTGTTTGAATCCCAGTGTCGGCAATTGAAGCTAACCAGCCGCTCCTCGGAAACCCTGTACAGGGTCTATGGGTCAGAAATATCTCGATGGCACTTAACAACAGCAACAATGGTGGCTTAAGGAGCTCTGGTAGCGTAGTGGTTATGAGTCAGGCTGCTAACCTCAAGGTCAGCGGTTCAAAACTACAAGCCGTTTCTCAGGAGAAAGATGAAGCTCTCTGCTCACGTAAAGATTTATAGCCTTGGACACCCTATTCTGGGTCGACTCCACGCACACCACCACCACCACCATGGTGGCTTAAATACACCTTGGAAACCCTATACAGGGTTCCTGTGAGTCACAAGTGACTCCACAGCACTTAGCACCACCACCAAAGTTCCTGTTAGAGAGCCCTGGTGGCCTACTTAGTGGTTAAGTACTCAGCGGCTAACTGACAGGTCGGTGATTTGAACCCACTGACAACTTCCTGAGAGAAAGATGTTTCAGTCAGCTTCTGTCAAGATTTAGAGCCTTAGAGGAGTTCTAGTCTGTTCCGTTGTTGTTGTTTTTAAGTGCCGTCGAGTCGGTTCCGACCCATAGCGACTCTGAACAGGGTTTCCGAGGTTGTAAATCTTTACGGGAGCAGATAGCCTCATCTTTCTCCTGAGGAACCGCTGGTAGTTTCGAACTGCTGACCTTGTGGTTTGCAGCCCGATTTGTAACCACTACGCTACCAGAGCTCCTTAGTCTGTTCCGTAGCATTAGTGTAAGTTGAAGCTGATTCTACGGCAACAGGTGTGTGTGTAAATTCCCATTTTTTTGATGTAAGAGTTACTCATACCTCTAATTTCAGGGAGTGCTGTGGCTCCATAGGATAAGCGCTGAACTGCCAATCACAAGGCTGGCTGTTCTAGCCCATCAGTTTCTCCATGAGCGAAAAATGAGGTTTTTCTGCTCCCACAGGGATTGAAAGTCACAAAAACCCTATACAGGGTCAGTGTGAATCATAACCGACTTGAAGGGCACTTAACAACAACAACAACAACAACCATTGTCGGTTTTCTTAGGAGCAGCTGGTGAGCTTGAACCACCAACTATGTAGTTCAAGCGACTTTGCAGCCTGGTGCATTAACCCACAGGGCCACACCAGGACTCCATAACAACTGACTTCAAGTATTCTCTTGTGACCCACTTAGGTCTGGTATCTCCTTTCTTAGTGCAGTTTTCTCTTGCAGGAAGGACAGACAGAGCTCATCTCAAATAAAAGGTGTATGCATCCTTATCCTCTTCTTTAGCACAGTTCTGCTGGTTCTGGTGTGGTCTGTGATTGATCTGCTTTAGCAGTAGGACTTACAGTGTATTTTTGTGGCAGCAGAAAATTGTAGTAACTGAAGCTTCAACTATGAATCCCAATTACTTGGTTCTAGAGTATGGCTTCACCACTGTACTTTTGTTTCTTCATCTGTTAAAATTGGAAATGACAATGGTTCTTCTTTGATTGTTGTTATTGTTAAGTGCCTTCGAGTTGGTTCTGACCTGTAGCAACCCTATATAGGGTTTCCCAGGAGTGGCTGGTAAACTTGAACCGCCGACCTTGTGGTTCAAACCGACTTTTCAGTTTAGCTCATTAACCACAGTGTCACACCAGGATTCTTCTATTACAGGGAGGATAATTACATAATTAAACAGCCAGATTTAGAAAATATCGCTCCTCAGAAACCCTATACAGTGTCGCTATGGATGGGAAACGACTTGAGACACTTAACAAGAACAAGAAGAGTATAAAGTGACATTACAAGGAATTTTCACAGGCAAATCAGGAATTTGTCATTCTTCTATTAGGGTTTTTAACAAAATGGGTGGATTTGTAAATATAAAGCACTTATTAAGAGTGCCAGGTGCTTAACTGTTACTATTTTTCAATGCTTTTTAAGAAAATGTTCTTTCCTCATGGGTAATCATTTAGTCTGGATGGATTTATTTCTGTTCTACCTTCCAAGGTTTTCAGCATTATCTGCTCTGAAGTGTCTGATCAGGAGATGGTACATGGCATCACCCAGTAACTCCTCCACTGCTCCAGTCTCTGAATTCCTTCTCATCTGCTTCCCTAACTTCCAGAGTTGGCAGCACTGGCTCTCCCTGCCACTCAGCCTCCTCTTCCTCCTGGCCATGGGGGCCAACGCCACCCTCCTGATCACCATCCGGCTGGAGGCCTCCCTGCATGAGCCCATGTATTACCTGCTCAGCCTCCTCTCCCTGCTGGACATTGTGCTCTGCCTTACTGTTGTACCCAAGGTCTTGGATATCTTTTGGTTTGACAACAAGACTATCAGATTCTCTGCCTGTTTCCTTCAAATGTTCATTATGAACAGTTTCTTGACCATGGAATCCTGCACGTTTATGATCATGGCCTATGACCGCTATGTAGCCATCTGCCACCCCCTGCGGTATCCATCCGTTATTACTGACCAATTTGTGGCTAGGGCTGCCATTTTTGTTGTGGCCCGGAATGGCCTTCTTACTATGCCTATTCCTATACTTTCTTCCCAACTCCGATACTGTGCAAGAAATATTATCAAGAACTGTATCTGTACTAACATGTCTGTGTCCAAACTCTCTTGTGATGACACTACCTTCAATCAGCTTTACCAGTTTGTGGTGGGTTGGACCCTGCTGGGATCTGACCTTATTCTTATTGTTCTCTCGTATTCCTTTATTCTGACAGCAGTGTTTAGAATCAAGTCTGAGGGAGCTGCAGCCAAAGCTCTAGGCACTTGTGGCTCCCACTTCATTCTTATCCTCTTTTTCAGCACTGTTCTGTTGGTTCTGGTCATCACTAACCTGGCCAGAAAGAAAATCCCCCCAGATGTTCCTATTCTGCTTAACATCTTACATCACCTCATACCTCCAGCTCTGAACCCAATTGTTTATGGGGTGAGAACCAAGGAGATCAAGCAGGGAATCCAGAAATTGCTGAGAAGGTTGAAGACATGAAATGAAGGTAAAGCAGACCTGACCTTGGGAACAGAAATCGACAATATAGAATAATTTTCATGCTACATACAAAACTTATATAGGTGCCACACAAATACATTTGGAAGTGTGGAAGTGTGGAATGGAAGCAAAGCAGAACTGGAATTTATTGTATTTTTTGGGAGGTGAGAGAGGGATTCTGGAGTTAATTGGAAGTTTTCCTAGGGACTTGTCTAGCCATAATTACAGGAGATTAATTAGAGTAGAATGGTTTGTGAATTAAAGAATAAATTTCATTACAATCTTAAAAATGCTTTTAAATTTCCAGAATCGCTTAATATACAGATGCACATTACCTCTCTTGGTTCAGACTGACAGAGCTCAGCCTGGTTTTGTGTCATAAATGGGTCTCTACCGAATAAACTCCAGAACTTTGATTCTTATAGGTGAATGAGTGACATGCTCCATCCATTGCCTCTTCTAGTCTTGCTGGATCTTGTTCATATTTTTAGATAATGCCACTTCACTGGCAGATGAATTTCTGATTGTTTTTAATGAGTATTTTCTATTTTAAGAAGATTCCTTTTTGTGTGTGTGTGTGTTTTAAGTTAGAGCGCACTTTTTTTTTTTTTTCAGATGTGCAATAACTTATGCAAGTTTTGGCTTCATTGTATCCTAGTTGAATTCACCATCAGATTTCAGGCACCATCTGCATCCTCTCCTTCTCCTGCCTACCTTGATATAAAATTACATTGTTTTATTTTTAACTGTACTTTTAGCCCTGTTGGTTTCAGTTCTGGTCTCCTGTGTTGGGGCCAGCATAGCTTCCCATAGGATTCAGGCATCCAAATTGATGAGTTTGCTGAACAAACATAAGAGTGTTTTATGTTTTGAAGTTGCCTTCCTGATCATATCCTGAATTTGGTGGAACTTAGATGTTGAAATTTTGGTGTGGGATGCTGTTGGGTAAGCACTGGACTGCTATCTGAAATGTTAATGATTCAAACCCGTCAACTACTCCTCAGAATCCTATACAGGGTCATTATGAGTTGGAACTGACTTGACAGCACTTGGCAACAACAACAACAACGAGCATAATTCAAGGATGTCTCCTAACATAGTGGATCTATAATGACAGTCAGCTTGGAACGCACTCAAAATACCACTGGTGAAGAGTTGCCTCCTAAAAGTAAAGTTGACCGTGGTGGCATGAATGGAGTAAAGTTTTCGAGATCATCATTTGCTGATAGGGCACAACTCAAAATGAGTAGAAATAGCTGTAAACATCCATTAATAATCAGAAGTGGAATGTTTAAAATACTAATCTAGGAAAATTGCAAGTGGTAAAAAATGAAATTGAATGTATAAACATTGATATAGGCATTAATAAGCTGAAATGGACTGGTATTGGTCATTTTTAATCTGACAATCACAATGTTTACTATACCTGGAATGAAAAATTGAAGTGGAATAGTGTCACATTCATCATCACAAATCATATTTCAAAATCTGTTAAATGCTGTTTGTGATACAATAATATCCATACACCTACATAGAAGATCCAACTTTTATTCAAATTTATACACCAACCACTAAAAGCCAGTGGTGATGAGATGGAAGAATTCTACCAACTTCTTCAGTTTGAATTTGATCATATATTTAATCAAGATGTATTGATAATCACTAGACATTGGAATACAAAGGTTGGAAACAAAGAGGAAGGATCAGTAGTTGGAAAACATGGCTTTGGTGATAGAAGGAATGCTGGAGATCTCGTGATGGAATTTTGCAAGACCAATGACTTCTTCATTGCAAATATCTTTTTTAAACAACATAAAAGATGACTATACACATGGACTTCACCATCTGGAGTACACAGAAATCAAGTTGACTACTTCTGTGGAAAGAGATGGTAGAAAAGCTCCATATCATCAGCCAAAACTAGTCCAGGGGCAGACTGTGATCAGACTATCAATTGCTCACATGCAAGTTTAGACTGAAGCAGAAGAAAATTAAAACAAATCAAGAGCCAAAATATGATCTTGAACATATTCTACCTGAGTTTAGAGATCATCTTAAGAACCGAATTGCTGCATTAGACACTAATTACTGAGCACCAGAAGAGTCATGAGATGAAATGAGGAACACCTGTTCAAAGTCATTTGCACAGAGTACCTTGTTAATAAGTCTTCCTCCAATCCTGATGCAACATTCTTCTTCATACGATACAGTTTCTTGGATTATTTGCTCAATGTACGGATTGAAAATTATGGTGAAAGGATACAACCCTGGTATATAACTTTCTTGATTTTAAACAATTTGGCATCAGCTTCTTCTGCTTGAAATCTGCCTCTTGGTCTATGTACAGGTTCTTCATGAGTATCATTAAATGTTTCAGAATCATTCATTCTCCTCAATGTTGTCCATAGCTTTCCATGATCTACCTAGTTGAAAGCCTTTGCATAGTTAATAAAGCACAGGTAAACATCTTTTTGGAGTCCTGGTGTGGTGCAGTGGGTTAATGCACTGGACTGCAAAGTCAGTTTGAACCTCAAGGAAGGTGGTGCAAGCTCACCAGTGGCTCCCCGGAAACCCCACATAGGGTCAATATGAGTAGGAACTGACTTGACGGAGAAAACAAAAATCCTCACCACTGGACCAATAAACAACATTCTTATCAATGGAACAATGATTGAAGTTGTCAAGGACTTCATTCTTCTTGGATCAACAATCAACACTCACAGAAGCAGCAGTCAAGAAATCAAATGGCGTATTACGTTAGGCAACTCTTCTGCAGGCGACTTTTTTAAAGTGTTGAAGAGCAAAGGTGTCAGCTTGAGGACTAAGGTGCACCTGACCCAAGCCATGGTATTTTCAATAACGTCATATGCATGCAAAAGCTTGACAGTGAATAAGGAAGACCATAGAAGAATTGATGCTTTTGAATTATGGTATTGGAGGAGAATATTGAAAGTGCCATGGGCTGCCAAAAGAACCAACAGATCTGTGTTGGAAGAAATGCAACCAGAATGCTCCTTGAAGGCCAGGATGACCAAACTTTGTCTCTCATACTTTGGACATATTGTCAAAAGGGACCAGTCACTGGAGAAGGATATCGTGTTTGGTAAGGTGGAGGGTCAGAGAAAAAGAGGAAGACCTCCAGTGAGATGGATTGGACAAGTGGCAGCATCCATGGGATCATGCGTGGCAACAATAGTGAGGTTGGCCCAGGATCGGGCAGTGTTTTGTTCTGCTGTGCATAAGGTTGCTATGAGTCAGTACCGACTTGATGGCACCTAACAACAACAACAACAACAACAACAACAACAACAACAACAACAAACATCTTTCTGATATTCTCTTCTTTCAGCCAAAATACATTTGATGCCAGCAATGATATCCCTCATTCCACATCCTCTTCTGAATCTGGCTTAAACCATTGGCAGTTTCCTGTCAATGTACTATTGCAGCTGTTTTTGAATTATCTTTAGCAAAATTTTGCTTGCATGTGATATTAATGATATTGTCCTATAGTTTCTGTGTTCCTTTGGGCCACCTCTCTTTAGAATGGGCATGGATATGGATCTCTTCAAATCAGTTGACCAGGTGGCTCTCTTCCAAATTTCTTGGCATAGATGAATGAGTGTCTGCAGTGCTGCCTCAGTTTCTTGAAAGATCTTAATTTGTATTCCATCAATTCTTGGTCCTTGTTCTTTGCCAGTGCCTTCAGTGCACCTTGGACTTCTTCCTTCAGTACCATTGACTATTGAGTGTATACTACTTTTTGAAATGGTTGAACATCAAGATTTCTTTTTAGTACAATGACTCTGTGTATTCCTTCCATCTTCTTTTGATGCTTTCTGCATCATTTAATATTTTGCTTAAGTTGTTCTTGTTAAATGTCATTAAATTGGCTCTGACTCTTAGCAACTCTGTATAGGGTTTCTGAGGAGCAGTTGGTGGGTTTGAACTAACTCCTGACCTTGTGGCTTGCAGTCCACTGTCATACCAGAAATCCATAGACTCCTTCAATATTGAAGTTGAGGTTTGAATTTTTCCTTCAGTTATTTTTCAGCTTGAGAAATTTTGAGCATGTTCTTCCCTTTTGATTTTCTAACTCCAGGTCTTCTTGACCATTGTTGCCAAGTTTTTAGACGAGTATTTATATTTGCCAATTTTTTTTTTGTGTTACACTTGAGGTGATCGCATGGCTTAGAGATGTTATTATGTAAATGTGGAAAATCTCATTAAACAGTTTCAAATGCTGTTGCATGTGTTCATGATAAATTAACATTTCCATATATCATTGAATTTGAATTAATATTTTCAGAGCTTTTGCATATGTGTTCATTATGGAGATTGATCGGTTATTTTCCTTTACTGTCATGATTTTCCCCATTCTTTTACTTTTGATCTATTTGTGTCATTATATTTGAAGTCAATTTCTTGTGGGTAATATCTAATTGTTTTTTTTTATTCAGACTTATAATATCTGCATTTGAAAAAATCTTGTGGTTTGAGTGAAATTTGTTTTCTGCATTTTAATGGAGCTGGTTGCATCTAATGCTATTATTGATAAGGCTGGAGATTATCCTAAAATTTAAACTTTGTATTGTGTTAGGTGTCCCTGAGTTAGTTACAACTAATAGTAATCCCTATGTATGATAGAATAAAACACTGCCCGATCCTGCACAAGCCACATAATTGCTGTTATATTTGAACCCATTGTTGCTGCCACTGTGTCAATCCATCTCATGATTGAATGTCTTTCCTTTGTTATTAATGCTCCATTTTACCAAGCATGATGTCCTTGTTCAGGGACCGGTCCTTCCTGACAACATGTCCAAAGTATGAGAGATGACTTGCTGTTCTTGTTTCTAAGGAGCATTCTAGCTGTACTTCTTCTATGACAGATTTGTTCATCCTTCTGGTACTTTCAATATTCTTTGCAGTCACCAGAATTCAAAGGCATCCATTCTTCTACAGTCTTCCTTATTCATTTTCCAGTAGCTTTCACATGCCTATGAGGTGACTGAAAATACCATGACTTGAGTCAGGCACACATCAGTCCTCAAATTGATATCATATTTTAACACTTTAAAGAGGTCTTTTCCAGAAGATTTGCCCAATGAAATATGTCATTTGATTTCTTAACTGCTACTTCCATAAGCACTGATTATGTATCCAAGCAAAATGAAAGCTTTTACAACTCCATCTTTTCTTTGTTTATCATGCTATTATTTATTGGTCCAATTGTGAGGATTTTAATTTTCTTTACATCCAGATGCAATCCATACTGAAGGCTATTTTGTTGTTGTTGTTAAGTGCCATAGAGTAGGTATGACTCATAGCAATCCTGTATAGGATTTCTAAGGAGTGGCTGGTGAGTTTGAACCACTGACACTGTGGTTCAACACAACCTTGTAGTCTAGTGCATTTTCCCACAGCACCACACCACGACTGCTCACTGAAGGCTATTTTCTTAGATGTTCATCATGAAGTGTTTCTAATCTTGTTTGCTTCCAGCAAGCAAAGTTGTGTCATCTGTATATCATGGGTAGTTAATGTGTTTTTCTCCAATCCTGATGCTGTGTTCTTCTTTATATAATCCAATTTCTCAGATTATTTACTCAGCATGCAGAATGAATAAGTATGGTGAAAGGATACAACCCTGCCTCACAACTTTCCTAATTTTAAGCCATTCAGTATCCCCTTGTTCTTTTGGAACAAATTTCTCTTAGACAATATATAGGTTCCTCATGGGCACAATGAAATATTCTGGGATTCTCATTCTTCACAATGTGATCCCTAGTTTGTTATGACTCACACAGTTAAATGCCTTTGTATAGTCAATAAAGCATAAATAAACCTCTTTCTGGTATTCTCTACTTTCAACCAAGATCCATCTGATGTCAGCAGTGATATTCCTCATTCCACATGCTCTTCTGAATTTGGATTAAAATTCTGACAGCTTCCTGTCAATGTACTAAATTATCTTCAGCAAAATTTTAGTTACATGTGATATTGATGATATTGTTTGATGGATGATTTCCACATTCAATCTTGCCCATATTATTGTTGTTGTTAAGTGCCATTGAGCCAGTTCTGACTCAAAGCAACCCTGTATAGGTATCAAGGAGTGACTGGTGAGTTTGAACTGCCTACCTTGCAATTCAAACCGACCTTTCAGTCCAGCACTTATCCTATAGTGACACACCAGGACTCCATTTTGCCCATAGAATCTTCCAGTATTTCAACTCAAGGCTTCAATTTTTTTCTTTAGTTGGTCAGCTTGAGAAATGCTGAGCATGTTTTTTACTTTTGTTTTTTTAACTTTGGGTCTTTTCACATGTCATTGTAATACTTTTCTTTGTCCTCTTGAGAAGCTCTTTGAAATTTTCTGTCCAAGTAAAAGACTTCCTATTTCTTCCAATTTCTTTAACTTCTCTACATTCAAGAGCAAGTTTCAGATCCTCTCCCGACATCCATTTTGGTATTTTCTTTTTTCCTGTTTATTTTTTAATAAGCTTATTTTTAAAAAACTTCATGTATGATTTTCTTGATGTCATCTACAATTTCTCTAGTATTTGGTCATTGGTGTCTAATGCATCAAATATGTTATTGAGATGGTCTCTAAATTTAGGTGAGATAAACTCAATGTGTGGCAATGTAGAATAAGCACTGGACTGCTAACCATAGATTGGTGTGTCAAACCCACCAGCTGCTTCTCAGAAACCCATAGACTCACACTATAAGTCAGAACCGATTGGATGGCACTTAACAACAATATGCTCAAGGTCATATTTTGACTTTTATGGACTTGTTTTAATTTTCCTCAGCTTCAGCCTGAACTCCCATGTGAGCAGTTGATGATCTGCTTCACAGTCTATCCTGGTCTTGTTTTGGCTGATGATACTGAGAATCTCCATTGTTTCTTCCCACTTATATTGGCAATCTTGACTTGCTATAATGGATTACAAACTGGACCACTAGCCACCATAAGTTAGCAGTTTGAATCTATCAGTCACTCCAAGAGAGAAAGATGAGCTTTCTGTTTCTGTAAAAATTTATAACCTTAGAAACCCAATACAGGGCCGCTGTGAGTCGGAACTAACTCCATGGCACACAACCACCACCACCACTTTAAAAGTGTTCAGGACTCTGTACAACTGCTTTAGGTGACACATTTCTTCCTTGTGTGAAGATATTTCTAAAACTTGACAAAGACTAATGCTATGATAAATAGTAAAATTCTCATTTTAGAAACATTTTTTAAAGAAGTAGCTAAGATGTAAGATGAAGCTTCACTAGTCTAATTACACTGCCTTTTTAAAGAGTTTGTTAAATGCATCCTCCAAGTCTCCAAGCAATTCTACTTCAGTCACAATGAGTCTCAGTTCATGCTATTCTCAGACTCCTCAAAAGAGAGCACTGCTGTTTAACTTAATCAGATTCTAAATACAGAAACCTCTCTTTTTAATACTGCAGTGTGTGTGTATCTTCAGAGAAACAGGTGCCCAAGAGAGAAGAGTTCCTAAAGTAACTCCAGTTCCTAAACACCAGCCACAGGGGAGGTGTTATTATGGAAACAGCATGTTCATAAAGTCTTGGAGGAATTCCAACCACAATCATAGTGAGAAGTTGAAGAGCAACATACTTTCTGAAAGCAGCTGGCTGCTCAAGATTGCCGTTTGAAGCTGAATTTCTCTGTATGTATGATTAGGAACAGAACATTGGAAAATCAAACATGAGTGAAAATTTGAATTGGGGTCTTGAATTCATTCATTGTTTATTTCAGAAAATGTCATTGCACCCTCTAGATTTTGGTTTGTGAGGACCCTGAAGATTACTGATGTCAGAAGAAAATGAACACATGAAAATGTATACAAGTTTAGCTCATGGAAGACTAGCTTAGGTCTGTCTCTGGCTGGGAGGTTAACTGGAGAAGAGATTTTTGTCTGAATGTTGGAAACATTTTCTAACTGTCAGGCTCTTTCTCCAAGAAAAGGTAAATAAAAGAGATCTTGTACTAGATCTTAAGGAGCCCTGGTGGTTGCTGTACAATAAGCACTGGATTGCTAACCACAAGATTAAGAATTCATAATCACCAACCACTCCAAAGGAGAAAGATGAGACTGTTAGCTCCCATAAAGATGTGCAGTTTCTGAAACCCTGTGTAGAGTTGCCATGAGCTGGAATCAAGTCGATGGTAGTGGGTTTGCAGTTTTGATTTTGTCCTTGATCTTAAGGAGGAGTTTTGATCCTCTGAGATGAAATAATTAAAAATATAGAGTCCTGGTATGGCACTATGGATTAATGCGCTGGACTGCAAAGTTGGTTTGAACTTCAAGGTTGGCAGTTCAAGCTCACCAGCCACTCCTCAGGAGTCCTATACAGGGTTGCTATGGGTTGCAACCAACTTGATGACAGTAAACAGCAATAGCAACAAAGCAGAGATATATACGTATGAAAAGAACCTATACGTTTCTAGAGGTTTTATGGAAGGAAGATAATTTTCAAATTTCGAGGCTGGGATTGGGCTGATTTGTGTTTAAACAACTGAAGAAAATTGTGCTGCCGTTGTTAGGTGCTGTTGAGTCAGTTCCAACTCATAGCAACTCTATGCATAATAGAACCAAACACTGTCTGGTCCTAAGCCATCCTCACAATCATTGTTATAGTTGAGCCCATTTTTGCTGCCATTGTGTCAATATAGCTCATTGAGGGATAACTGTAGAAGTGGTTAATCTAACATCTAAATCTGGTTTGGCTGGCTGAACTAAGGCAACAGCCTTGGCTTAGGGCTTTCTGCTCCTGTAAAGATTTGCAGCCTCAGAAACCATATATGCAAGATCACTATGAATTGAAACTGACTCAATGGTACTTTATCAACAACAGAAACAACAATAGTTGTTAGTTCATTATAATGAGTACAGGTCTGCCATTCTTAAAAGTATTTTTCCTGAGAAAGCATTATCAGTAACACCTGGGAACTGTTGTTGTCATGTGCTATTTAGTTGGTTTCAACTCATAGCGACCCTGTATAAGGTTTCAAAGGTTTGAACCACCAACCCTGAAGTTAGCAGTCCAGTGCTTAACCCACAGTACCACACCAGAACTGTTGTTAAGTGCCATCAATTTGACTCATAGCGACCCTGTAGAGGGTTTCTGAGGAGTGGCTGGTGAGCTTGAACTATTGATCTTGCAGTTCAAACTGACTTTCCAGTCCAGCACATTAATCCACAGTGCCACACATCAGGACGAGACCTCTAAAATTGAAAACTTGGGTATGGAGCCTAACAATTTGAAGTTTAACAAGCCCCACAGGTGATTTTGATGCAAGCTTATGTTTGAGAACCACTGACCTAAATAAAAGATAAATTGATGAGATGTCGACCGTACACGTTAGAGAAAAAATAAACAGCCTCAAACCTTGATGATGGTGGTGGTGGTTATGTGCCGTGGAGTTGGTTTCCATTCATAGCTACCCTGTACAGAGTTTCTGAGGCTGTAAATCTTTATGGGAGCAGAAAGCCTTATCTTCCACTCATGGAACAGCTGGTAGTTTCAAACGGCTGACTGAGATTAGCAGCCTGATTCATAACAACCACTACACTACCAGAACTCCTTGATAGGTAGGATTTTTTCCCCCAGTGCCCTAGATCCTAGGAGTGCCCTAACAAGAAGGCCAAATCTCCATCTGTAAAAAGTGATGCTTCCCGTTTCAGAGTGGAGCACAGGAGAATCTGACAACTTCTCCACCACCAGGCACCTTGATGGTTACGAAGATGCTCAAAGAGAACTGAAGCTCCTGTCTATGAAGATAATATGTTAGGGCCTATTTGGGTATTCTGTGGCTTTTTGCCTGTGTTGGAAATCTCACTCCCTCGTCTTTTCTTATTTTACCACAGTATTTGGTAAGCAGTTACCTACCAAACACACACATGCAAATTTAAGAGATCCTGCAGGGTGTTTTGCACTTATTTATCTCACCACTAATTAGTTTTGTATTTTTTTCACTATTAAATTTTATTTCCCCGAACCCCAATTATTTTTTAATGCTACTGCTGAATGTTGACCAAAAGCGTTGATGGTTTATGGTAGAATATGGGATTAAGATGCTAAGTAATAAGGGAAAAGAGTAAAAACCATTACAGTACTTTCAATAATCTATTAGTCTTACCCATCTGAACTGTACTTGTTATTGTTAAGTGCCGTGGAGTTGGTTCCTACTCATAGTGACCCTGTACAGGGTTTCTGAAGCTGTAAATCTTTACAGCAGAAAACCTCATCTTTCCCCCACAGAATGGTTGGCAGTTTCGAACTGCCGACCTTGAGGTTAGCAGCCTGATTCATAACCACTACGCTACCAGAGCTCCTTACTTATTGAGTGTTTATTATGTTGTGGGAACCTGGTGCTTTCTTCTGTTCTATAATCAAAAATACATAAAGCTTCATTGTTGGTCTGTCTTTATGAAAGAAAAGCAGGGCACATCAGTCAGTGTAGGGAAGTTTTAATATTTTGTTATCCACCTGCTCGGGAGATTGAAGGAGCCTAGAAAGCAATGGAAAGTACTGACATCCACCTTTGTACGCACAAGGATACTAGGAAAAAACATTTCAGAGAAAATGTTCACTTAGAGTTAATAGAATGTGACAAGTTAAAAGATAGAAATTTGAAGGCAAGAGGAAATTTTATGAGGAGGATATGAGACATGTAAAAATGTATAGGTGAGACAAAGCAAGGCAAAAGTAAAAGTGTGGTTGTGCCTGTGTGTATGATGTGTGTGTGTGAATTTTGGAATCTGTTTGGAACTGGATCATACTCATATAAAAAGTTTTAATCCATAAGGTTATGAATATGAAGACAATGATGTTATCAGCATAGGGATACAACTCAATTTAAATGTTAGTCATCAATAGAATGGTGAAGAAGCTTGAAAGCCTGGAATGGAGGCAAATTTGTTAGGAGGCCATTAATGACACAGTCAAGCCCTGAATTAATGTCTCTTTTCTTTAGATCGTTCCAGGTCCACCTACCAATCATGGTATTGTTTCCCAACCACACAGAGACCCAGGTGACTGAATTCCTAATGATCTGCTTCCCAGGGATGCAGGACACCCAGCACTGGCTCTCTATACCACTAGCTCCTCTCCTGGTTTTGGCCCTTGGGGCCAACTTTGTGTTATTACTTGCCATCCGACAAGAGGCCTCTCTGCATGAGCCCATGTACTACCTACTTGCCATCCTCTCCATGCTGGATGTGATTCTCTGCCTCACAGTCATCCCCAAGGTCAGACCTCCCCAGCCCTCCCGTACTCTCTTTCAGGCACTCGTTTGATTTTTCTACCCAGCAATTTGCTTGCTATTGTAAATCTTCCCACTCTTCAAGGAAAACCTTCAATAAACCACCCACACCAGCACACCAGGTTCATCATGTGCCCCTCTCATTCTCAATGCCCATGGATTTCTAAGGATTCATTCATCTTTACTTTCCAGGTCCTCACTTCATGTCTCAGTGAACAATACTAACCAATTATAGGCCACTTCCTACTTCTAGGAAGATTTTCCATCCCCCTGAATGGCTTCCAAACCTATTAAAGAGCTCTAGAATTTCTGTTTCCCAATGTTGCTGCATGGATTCCTGGTGTAACACTGTAGGATAAGCACTGGACCGCAAGGTCGATTTGAACTGCAAGGTCGGTGGTTCAAACTCACCAGCTGCTCTTCAGAAACCCTATTTCACAGTGCCACTATAAGCTGGAATTGACTCCCAGGCTCTTAACATCAACAATGTAGCTGTGGAGTCATGGTGAGACACTACAGAATAAACACACTGAACTGCTAACCACAAGGTTGACAGTTCAAACCTACAAGTCACTCCTTGGAAACCCTGTAGGGTCGCTATGAGTTGGAACTGACTCGACTGCACTTAAGAACAACATCAACATAACTGTATATGTATTTATGTCATACAAAAAGTTGTTGTTGTTAGGTGTCATCAAGTCAATTCTGACTCATAGCAACCCTGTATAGGGTTTCTGAAGCTGTAAATCATTGCAGAATTAGAAAGCCTTATCTTTCTCCCTTGATGTGGCTAGCAGATTTGAAATGCCAACCTTGTGGCTAGCTTTCCAATACTTATCCTATATGGGAAACAAATTTAAGTTATTTCTTCTGTGTATGAAGGGGTTTGGGGATGTCCAAATAAATATTACTCTTACTGGGCTCGATATTACTCTGAAACATTTTATGAGTAGATGTTTCTAGCTAGAATTTGAGTAAGAACTCTGTAATTCAAGAAAAGGACAGAGCTATAAATTTAAAAAAATTAAACAAAGGATATGGTCTGTAGATGGAAAGGAGATGAGTCAGGCCCTGGAGTTCAGTATATACATAAAAAGTATTTACAATGAGGTTGTTGTCCTGGATGGGATTATGGGATTGGGTTGGGGTTTGAAGAGACAGATGGTTGTAACCATTTGAGTGTTTCCCCAAGGGTTTTGGTCCTCTAGGGCAAGAACACTGTACAAGGTTTTTGAGAACAATTCTTCTGTCAGGTCCTGCTCATCTTCTGGTTCAACATGAAGCCTATCAGCTTTACGGGTTGCTTCCTGCAGATGTTCATCATGAATACCTTCCTTCCCATGGAGTCCTCCACCTTCCTGGTTATGGCCTATGACCGCTATGTGGCCATTTGCCACCCTCTTCGTTACCCATCTATCATCACTGACCAGTTTGTCATTAATGCTGCCATCTTTATTGTCTTCCGCAATCTGCTGGCCACACTGCCCACCCCGGTTTTGGCTGCCAGGCTTAACTACTGTGCCAGCAATGTGGTGGAGAACTGTATCTGTGCCAATATTTCTGTAGCAAGGCTATCCTGTGACGATATTCGCCTAAATAAGCTCTATCAGTTTGTGAGTGTCTGGTGCTTGTTGGGGTCTGATCTGGTCCTCATTTTGCTATCCTACTGCTTTATTTTGAGAGCTGTGCTGCGTCTGCAGTCAGGGGGTGCAGCCACCAAAGCCTTGAGTACTTGTGGGTCCCATCTCATACTTATACTTTTCTTCTACACATTGCTCCTGGTCTTCATCTTCACAAACAAAGCAGGGAAGAAAGTGCCTTCGGAAGTTCCCATTCTTCTCAATGTCCTGCACCACCTTATCCCACCAGCTCTCAACCCCATAGTTTATGGGGTACGAACTCAGGAAATTAAACAGGGGATTATCAAGCTACTAAGGTACCAGCACTGAGACTGTGAGTCAGGGCTCAGTGATTATGGGAGTCTGGTATATGACTCTACCATCCTTCTGAACTCCACAAGTAACACATCTATGCTGCTACTTTCAACTTGAAATCAAACCTTCCTTAAGTGCTATAGCAATACTTACCTTGAGTACACTCTATACATTGCTGAATCCACTTTTATATAATGATTATCTTCTTCACTTGGACCTCTTGTCCTTACTGATTTCTTAATTACTCATTCATTAAAGAAGTATTCAATACCTTCCATGTAAGTTTTAGTTTTTTCATCTGAGTGCCTCTTATACTTAGTTCATATGGCAGGGATATGGCAGAGGGCCAGCGGTAGGGTCAGAGAAATAATCCCATTGATAACGGATTGGACTGAGGTGGTGAATGAGAATTGAAGTTATGGGTCACAATACTGGCAGAGATTCCATAGTTAGGGGATGGAGAGAAGTAAAGGATGAGATCAAGGATTTGAGTCAGAACAATGGGCAGAATATACATTAAAAAAACACCCAAAACAAACCCAATGCCATTGAGTCAATGATGACTCATATTAATCCTATAGAACAGAGTAGGACTGTTCCTTAGGGCTTTTGAGATTGTGAAATCTCTATGGAAGCACACAGCCTCATCATTTTCCTGCAGAGCGACTAGTGGGCTTGACCTGACAACCTTGCAGTTAGCGGATAAAGGCTTAATCCATGGTGCTACCAGGGCTTTCCTTAGAAGAACATGGTGGTGGTTATGTGCTGTGAAGTCGGTTCCGACTCATAGCAACCCTGTACAGGGTTTCCGAGACTGTAAATCTTTATGGAAGCAGAAAGTCTCATCTTTATCCCATGGAACAGCTGATAGTTACGAACTGCTGGCCTTGCGGTTCGAAGCCCGATAAAGGAGGAGCTAGAGAGCTCTGATAGCATAGTGGTTACGAATCGGGCTGCGAACTTTTAGATCAGCAGTTCGAAACTACCAGCTGTTCCGCGGGAGAAAGATGAGGTTTCTGCTCTCGTAAAGATTTACAGCCTCGGAAACCCTGTACAGGATTGCTATGAGTCGGAACTGACTCCACAGCACATAACCACCACCACCAGTTTGATTGGTATGGACTATTGAAAGTTCAGATTTGGACTCCAAAACTTCTGTACGGACACTGAATTCTATTTCCATACGGAAGTTTTGGAGTCCTGGTGTGGCGCGGTGGGTTAATGCATTGGACGGCAAAGTTGGTTTGAACTGCAAGATTGGAGGTTCAAGCTCACCAGCTGCTGCTCGGAAACCCTATACAGGGTTGCTATGGGTCGGAACCACTCGACGGCACTTAACAACAACAATGAAGCAGAACTTTTTATCCTAACTGTACTTTTGAAATTACTAATAAATACCCAAAGTAAGAAATAAAAGTAAGCAACTAGACAGATGGTACTTCTTAGGGGCAAAGTTCAGCTAAATATAGAAATTTGAATCATAAGACTATGTTGTTGCTTGAGAGGCGATAGATATTGTTGAAACAGTTCCAACTCAATACGACCTTATATAGGATTTCTGAGGGGCAGCTGGTGGGTTTGAACTGCCTACTTTGCAGTGAGCAGTCAAGTGCTTATCCTACAGTGCCACACCAGGACTCTGTACTATATATAGAGTTGTTGTTAAGTGCTGTCGGGTCAATTATAATTCATAGTGACCCTGTATAAGGTTTACGAGGAACAATTGTGGGTTTGAACCACCAACCTTGCCATTCAAACCAACCTTGTGGTCTAGTGCTTTGTCCTGCAGCAACATACCAGGAGTCCACAGAGAGTTGTTGTTATTGTTGTTGTTAAGTGTCGTCTAGTCAGTCCAACACATAGAGACCCTGTATAGGGTTCTGAGGAGCTGCTGGTGAGTTTGAACTGCTGAATTTATAGTTCAAACTGTTTTGTCTTGCAGCGCTGCACCAGGATGCCCCACAGAGAGCAGTACTTGCTTAATAATCACATCTAAAGTGGCCTCCTTTACCACTTCATGTCACATTAATGCATTATACTTTTATTTTTACAGCACTTACAACTTTATGAAATGATTTATTAACTTAACTTTATAATGCCTTGAATTTCCAGATGTATACATGGCACTTTGCTTTTTTGCTATCCTTTACACTTATTAGGTATTGAGCAATTATGAGATGAAGGTCACAAATTTGGCCTCAGTGCTACTACCATGCCGGGTAGGACATTAAGTAATATTCTACTGGATAAATCTCCAATGACAGTTGAAACACCACCTCAAATATTTGATCGATTCAAGTTGATTTTCTAAGAAAGTAATGCCTGGTAATATTAAGATTACCAATAAATCCTTCATTTCAGTATTACCTAAATAGTTGCTCTGTGGTTTAATGGGCCAAATTTCTATTCATGTTTTTATTGAATGTTAGCACATAAAGCTATGTATCTATTCCATTTACCTATGCTGCTACTTGTCTGTCAGTTTGTTGTACTGTGGTGGCTTTCATGTTGCTGTGATGCTGGAGCTATTTTAAATACCAGCAGGGCCACCCAAGGTGGATAGGGTTCAACTGAGTATCCAGACAAAGACAGACTAGGAAGAAAGGAGACATGTACTATTTCTGAATATTTAGATATGGATAACAGTAGAACACCCTCAGCACCAGAATATTGAATATTGAATCATGATGAAGACTACCAAAATATTTTCAGATATGATGTCAGACGATGAGCCCCTCAGGTTGAAGCCACTCTGAGGAAGAGTTTCCTCCTCAAAGTAGAGTTGACCTTGATGATGCTAATGGAGTAAAGCCTTCAGGACCTTCATTTTCTGATGAGACACAACTCAAAATGAAGAGAAACAGCTGTAAACATCAGTTAATAATCGGAACATTGAATGTAAAAAGTATAAATCTAGGAAAATTGAAAATTGTCAAAATGTAATATAATGCATAACCATTGATATCCTAGGCATTATTGAGTTGAAATATACTGGCATTGGCCATTTTGAATCTGACAATCACATGGTTTACTATGCCAGGAATGACAAGTTGAAGAGGAATGGTGTCACTTTCATCATCAAAAAGAACACATCAAGATCTTTCTTGAAGTCCAATGCTGTCAGTGATAGGATAATATCTATACACCTGCAAGGAAGACCAGTTAACGTCATCATTACTCAAACTTACACACCAAGCACTAAAGCCAGTGATGATGAATTCCACCAACTTCTTTAGTCTGAAACTGATCAAACCTTCAATCAAGAGGTATTGATAATTGCTGATGATTGGAATGCAAAGGTTGGAAACAAAGAGGAAGGATCAGTAGTTGGAAAATATGGCCTTGGTGATAGAAACACTGCTGGAGATTGCATGATAGAATTTTACAAGAACCATTACTTCTTCATTGCAAATACATTTTTTTTTAACAACATAAAAGATGACTATACATATGGACCTCACCAGATGGAATACACAAAAATCAAATTGACTACATCTGTGGAAAGAGATGGTGGAAAAGTTCCATATCATCAGCCAAAACAAGGCCAGGGGCAGACTGTGCAACAGACCATCATTTGTTCATGTGCAAGTATAGGTTGAAGCTGAGGAAAATTAAAACAAGTCTATAAAGCCAAAATATGACCCTGAACATACCCTACCTGAAATTGGAGATCATCTTAAGAACAGATTTAATGCATTAGACACTGAAGACCGAAGACCAGAAGAATTGTGGGATGACATCAAGAACATCTTATAGGAAGAAAGCAAAAGATCATTAAGAAGACAAGAAAGAAGGAAAAGACCAAAATGGATGTCAGAAGAGACTCTGAAACTTGTTCTCCAGGTAGAGATGCTAAAGCAAATGGAAGAAATGAGAAGGTAAAAGCGCTGAATAGAAAATTTCAAAAGACAGCTTGAGAAGACAAAGGTCAAACATTATAATGAAATGTGCAAAAACCTGGAGTCAAAAAACCAGAAGGGAAGAACATGCTCAGCATTCCTCAAGCTGAGGGAACTGAGGGAAAAAAATCAAGCCACTAGTTGCAACATTGAAGGATTCTATGGGAAAAATATTGAATGATGCAGAAAGCATCAAAAGGAGATGAAAGAAATACATAGTCACTGTACCAGAAAGAAATGGTTGAGGTTCAACCATCTGAAGAAGTAGCATCTGATCAAGCATCAGTGGTACTGAAGGAAGAAGTTCAAGGTGCATTGAAAGCATTGGCAAAGAACAAGTCTCTGGGAATTGATGGAATACAAATTGAAATCTTTCATCAAACTTATGCAGCTGGAGGCACTCACTCATCTATCTAGGAAATTCTAACTGACTGGAGATCCATATTTGTGCCCATTCCAAAAAGAAGTGACCCAATAGATTTCAGAAATCTTCAGAAAATACCATTAACATCCCAAGCAAGCAAAATTTTGCTAACTACAAAAATGGCTGCAACCATACATTGACAGAGAACTTCCAGAGGTTCAAGCTATATTCACAAGAGGATGTTGACCAAGGGATATCATTACTGATGTCAGATGCATCTTGGCTGAGTCAGAGAATACCAGAAAGATGTTTACCTGTGCTTTATTGACTACATGAAGGCTTTTGGTCGCGGATTATGACAAGCTATGCACAATATTGTGGAGAATGAGTATTCCAGAACACTTACCTATGCTCATGAGGTACTTATACAGAACAAGGGAACACCTAATTGTTTAAAATTAGAAAAGGTGTGTGGCAGGATTGTATTCTTTCACCATATTTATTCTGTACGCTGAGCAACTAATCCAAGAAACTGGATTATATGAAGAAAAACATAGCATCAGGATTAGGAGGAAGACTCATTAAAAACCTGCAATATGCAGCTGATACAACTTTGTTTGCTGAAAGCAAAGAGGACTTAAAATACTTACTTCTGAAGGTCAAAGACCACAGTCTTCAGTAGAGATTGCATCTCAATATAAAGACAACAAAATTCCTCACCACTGGACCAAGAAATAACTTAACAATAAATGAAGAAAAGATTGAAGTTGTCAAAGACTTTATTTTGCCCTTATCAACCATAAACATTCATGGAAGCAACAGTCAAGAAATAAATGATATATTGTAGTAGGCAAATCTACTGCACAAGACCTCTATAAAGTGTTGAAGGGCAACTTTCAGGTGCGCCTGACCCAAGTCATGGTATTTTCAATAACCTCACATGAATGGGGAAGTTGGACAGTGAATAAGAAAGACTGTAGAAGAAACTGATGCATTTGAGTTCTGGTGTTGGGAGAATATTGAAAGTAGCATGGACTGCCTAAAGAACAAACTGATCTGTTGGAAGAAATAACACCAGAATGTTCCCTGGAAGCCAGGATGGCCAGACTTCATCTCTCACATGTTGGACATATTGTCAGGAGGGACCAGTCCCTGGAGGACTATATCATGTTTGGTAAAATGGAGGGTTGGAGAAAAGAGGAAACCTCCCAACAGTGGGAGCAGCAGTTTGAGGTTGACGCAAGACGGGGCAATGTTTTTGTTCTGTTGTGCATAGGGTTGAATGGCACCTAATGACAACAACAACAAAAGCAACAACATATATCTATGACCTCTAAATCTTAAAAATTAAAATAATATAGTATAAAATTTGCTAATATAAAATACTTATTCATAAAATTATGAAAATTTCTTTAAGTCGATTAAAACTTTTAGGATGTAATTGGCCCCTTTTAAATAAACTATTAATATTAAAAAATTACTTATCCTAATACTAATATTCCTTGTTAGTTACTAGTAAAATCTAACATATATTGTTAAGTGCCATCAAATCAGTTCTGACTCATTGCGACCCTGTACAGCATTTCTGAGGAGCCACTAGTGAACTTGAATTGCCGACCTTGCAGTTCAAATAGACTTTGCAGTCCAGTTCATTAACCTGCTTACTTTATTTTATTCTTAGACTTAGGTACATTCTTGGGCTTATATATAGCTCATTTTTAGTTCTGCATAATCTTGTTTTTGTTTCACATGCTTCTATAAACCACTACTCATCTTTTCATTTTTTAGCAGAAAGAAATAATCTAATCATTCATTATTGAACAACTTGGTTTTCTTTCCACTGGGCTACTAGCAATAATTTTTCTTCTTCTCTCATTGGAGAAACCCAGCTGTCAGCAGACTAAGTTTTACTGTCACCATATTTTTATAAAGTAAACTGTTTTACCCAATTAACTTTCTTTTCCTGTCTGTTAGTCTAAGCTTTTAAGTCAGTATCTGGAGAAAAGTCCAATTCATATCACACATTTTGAGTAGGATACAGCTACTGATCTTCTCTATTATGTATTGGTAAGATATCATTTATAAGTTACAAGCAATGATCTATTTCATAATAGTGGTAGTTTAGATTTACTTTAGAAATAGATTTAATTTTTATCTTGGGTAATCTTCTCACTGTTCTTTAGTGATAAATACGTTACATTAAGACCTTCTTAATAATGTTTGCAAATGTGAAGTTTTAGTAATACTTGAATGTATTGTGAAGAAACACAATTTTGTCTGTAATTATTACTGATTACTGAAGAGATGTTGACACATTTTCATATCCAAGTAGATGGTAAGTAATAAGAGTCCAGCAGCAGTGAAACCCAAAGGCTATAGGGAAAGTTCAAGGTTAAAGTTCTTTTTATTACTAGATGGAGATTTAAAGAAACTCACAAAACAATGAAGACTACACCTTAAATAGTTCAGTGATTCATTAAATATTTTATTTAAAATTAAAATGTCCAGACTTTGGGAACCATACTAAGAGTGTACTTTGAGGCATTTTCTTTTTGGGGTCAGAAAGAAAGAACATGGAACTATGGGTCTGACGAAAACTTTCCTTGGGTGGAATTGCTATTTCCCACATTAATAATTGTGTAACATTTCAATTCCGAGCACAAGATGAAATCTCAAACCAAATAACTAGCTTAGTTCAGAGGGAAATGCTCTGTGGCAAGAAGTGTATATATGTGGAACCTTGTGATCAGTGGAGGCTATATGCTTGTTCTGAGTAGGGAGGTGCAGTCTAAGACCTGTATATGATGTGGCTGAAGGAGATCTTTCAGGAAGGTTTGATTTTTGTCCTATGAAACAAATCATAAATTATAGTATTTGGACATTTCCCCAATACAAAGTTCTCAGTTAGTTTCACTTGTCATCTTGAGGGAGTTGGGGGATGTTTCTGTCTGTGCTTAAATAGAAGTACGGAAGAAAGACTCAATTATGGGAATAATGCCTGTCTTAGGGCAGAAGATGCTTTCATAAATTCTTAGAGTTAGACATACATTTTCTAAGCAATTAGTTCACTGTTTTCATGTAACAGATGTGGACTCTGAGATCAGTGGGGTTATTGATATATATATATATATTTTTCACTCATACGTCTTGTTTGTGTTTGTGCAAGGTCTAGAACTGAACTTCTAGCTCTGCACATCAGGTTTTCTCTCTTTATCAAGTCATTTACAATATTTACATGTTACACATTCCTTCCCACTTCTTTCCAATTTGAAGATAATGCACCTGGGATACACATTGGCTCATATTTTACATACTTTTAATAAGAGTTCTTCAATAATATCACATTTGAAGCATCTGATCTACTGCAGGTTAATAAAATTCATGAACTGGAAAAACTGTTCATAAAATATTTTACCAATAAACGAGCCAACCCAGCTTTGAGATGAACCCTATTATATTTCAGTCTCATTACTGGAACATTTTCTGATACTGCCCACAAGCGAAGAGCCACGTACAAGATCATACTTTTATGAATCAAGAAGATGAAACTGCAAGCATGACACTGGTGTGAAGACATTGTGGAAAGACTTTATATGATACCTGCTTCTTCTAAACCCAGTAAAACTTGTTGCGCCACATGTGAGCATTTCTTGCAAGAACTATTTGAAAGACTATGCCCACCAAAAATACACATGCTTTTCCTAATGGAGTAGAGGAGAAGAAGAAAAAAGATAATGGCCCAGTTAGGGTACTGAGTAGACTTACTTATGAATTCTAGACACTTTATATCATTCAGGGATGACATTTAAAATACTGTGGATTTTTCACAACTGCATTAAATAACTGGGTTAATAACAATAATTATACTAATATTTGTAATTCAGACCAATATATGTCCACAGCTATATTTAAAAATAGTAAGTATTAAGTGATAGTAAGTAAAATATTAAGCTGAGATACTTTCTCTACTATAGAACTTATTCTGAATTTTCACATTTTGGATGAACAATATCATAGAGATTGGAAAAACGTAAAAATATTATAGACCTCTTTGCTTGGGAGCAGGGTCAGGGTCTGAAGAGGAGGAATACAGTTAAGAAATTATTTCATATTTAAACTTGTTTTTCTCTTTGTAATTATGTCTCTGAGCTATGGCTTTAAATCCAATTTCTCATAACTGAAATATATGAAATCATAGTTTAGGAATTCAGGGAGCAAGTTCTGTTGCCTTTATTACCACCCTTTCTTTAGTAATCTTTGGATTCCTTGCTTGATTTCCTGGGTTCGCACCCCATAAACAATGGGGTTGAGGGCTGCAGGGATGACATGATAGAGGACATTGAGCAAGACTGGCACATCAGGGGAGACCTTCTTCTTAGCCACATGAGTGAGGACCAAGACCAGGAGGATGGTGCTGAAAAAAAGGATAAGGATGAAGTGGGAGCCACATGTGCTTAGAGCCTTAGTCACAGCTCCCTCAGCCTTGAGTTTCAGCACAGCTCTCAGTATGAGGGTGTAGGAGAGGAAAATGAGGATGAGGTCAGATCCTAGTAGGGTCCAACCTCCAGCAAATTGGAGGAGACGATTGATGGTGACATCATCACAGGAGAGCCTGGAGACAGACATATTGGCGCAGATACAGTTCTCAATGACGTTTCTCCCACAGTAATGGAGTCGGGCAGAAAGGATGGGAACAGACATGGTAATAAGGGCATTTCTGGCCAAAATAAAAATAGCAGCCTTGGCTACAAATTGGCCAGTGATGATGGATGGGTACCGAAGTGGATGGCAGATAGCCACATAGCGGTCATAGGCCATGACCATGAATGTGCAGGACTCCATGCCCAGGAAGCAGTTCATGATGTACATCTGGAGAAAGCAGGCAAAGAAGCTGATGGATCTGAGATCAAACCAGAAGATGACCAGGACCTTGGGTATGACGGTGAGACAGAGTACAATGTCCAGCATGGAGAGGATGCTGAGAAGATAATACATGGGCTGGTGCAGAGAGGCCTCTAGTCGGATGGTGATGAGGAGAACAGCATTGGCTCCCATGGCCAGAAGGAAAAGGAGGCTGAGGGGCAGGGACAGCCAGAGCTGCCAGATTGGAGAGCTGACAAAACAGTTCAGGAGAAATTCGGAGATCCCAGAGGAGTTGTAACCATTTTTGTAAGATGTCATTTTGTGGATTTTGTTTGTACAGCGTTTCTCTTGTGACCTAAAAAGTTAGGATTAAAATTAATTTCTAACTTTATATGAAGGAAGGAAAAATTAACTTAACTGGATGCAACTGATAGTTTCCAGCATGTTATTTTGCATTAGCTGGAGATTTTATGTATTAATACAGAAAATCCACTGAGTTTTTTTGAAAATACTGTTTCCACATTTCTGAATATTTCTTATTTTTGAAAGATGCCATAGTATTAGGCATATAAAGTTATTTTAAGTAGACCTGAGGCAGTGAGTTTTGCTATTGAGGAGTGGGATAAAATACCTATGTTGATTTCAGTAATGCAGAGGTGATGAAGTTTGATCTTTAAGATTTCCTTTCACAATCTTGTTTTCCAGCAGCAGATAATGTCTAGCATACCCACACCGGAGTTTATTCAGTGCTGTCACTTCTTTATCTCATATGCACCTGAGATACTGGACACTGTGCCAGGTGCTAGGGAGCAAAGAAGTTAAGTTCTATTCTGATGACCAAGGAAGTGACAACACTGTAATGGGACTGGAAATGCGGAAGTATAAGAAAAGTGAAAATGGCAACGAAAGCAAGATGTCTAAAAGCTTTTGAGAGTGTAGGTGAGGCTTACCCATTATCATTGCATTGATTCCAACTCACAGTGACCCTATGGACAGAGTAGACTTTCTCAGTGGGATTTGCAATGTCACAAATCTTTGTGGAAGCCAGTCATCGCATCTTTCACCAAGTAGCTGGTGAGTTGAACCCACCAATCATTCAGTTAGCAGGTAAGCTCCTAAACCACTGTGTCATCAGGCTCCTTCTTAGTTATTATGTGTCGCTGAATTGGTTCCAACTCATAGCCATCCTGTATAGGGTTTCCAAGGAGCATCTGGTGGGTTTGAACGACCCATCTACAGTTCAAACTGACTTTGTGGTCCAGTGTTCATCCTAAGTGCCATACCAGGACTTCTGGCTCCTTCTTAGGTGAGGATTGTTGTTGTTGTTGTTGTTATGTGCCGTGGAGTCAGTTCTGACTCATAGCGACCCTGTACAGGGTTTCCGAGGCTGGACATCTTTATGGGAGCAGAAGCCTCATCTTTCTCCTGCGGAATATCTGGTAGTTTTGAACTGCTTACCTTCTGGTTCACAGTCCATTCGTAACCACTACACTACCAGAGCTCCTTAGGTGAGGATTAGATTCTCTGAAATGAAAATAAAGTATTTCCAGGACTTCCTTCTGATGAATTTTAAAGGCTAAGAAAAATGAGTTGCCTTGTGATGGTGAGAGGCAATGACAGAGAAATATTTGTCATCAGCCTTTCTGAAGTCTTTTATAACATGTTTTGCATGTTGATAGGTCTGTCCACATTGTTCTGCTTGAGTGTCATCTAGTGGAATGTACTCTCTTTCATCATTACTTAGCTGTGATTGTTTCACATCCATTTAGATAGCTGGTAAAATACAAGAATGCTTACAGTGTACAGAATCTCAATACTTACTAGGCATGGGACTAATATATTGTTGTTAAGTGCCTTCTCGTTGGTTCCAACTCATATCCTCCCTACATGGGTTTCTAAAGCTGTGAATCTTTACAGGAGCAGAAAGTTCCATCTTTCTTGTGTGGAGTGACTGGTAAGTTTGAACTTCTGACCTTGTGGTTAGTAGTCCAGGGTTTTTCTACGGCGGCACCAGCGTTATGCTAAAATCCAGTGGGATCTTTATCTAACTGAATCATTAAAACAACCCTGTGAGATATGTCTTATTTTTATGACTTTGTCAATGAATGAAATGAGATGAAGAAAGCTTTAGCAAATCCCAAAGCTAAAGAGTAAAACTTGCAAGCTGGATGCAAACTTGTTCTTGAGACCCAGTTGTTAGTCACTGTTGCTCAGCAACTAAGGAGTATAAATTGGGCGACCTCCCAGGATTCCTCTGAGCACTTTAAAGTTGTGATACTGGATTTGATTACTGAGTTCTTTGTTGTTGTTATGTGCCTTGGAGTCGGTTCGACTCATAGCGACCTTGTACAGGGTTTCCGAGGCTGTAAATCTTTATGGGAGCAGAAAGCCTCATCTTTCTCCAGCAGAACAGCTGGTAGTTTCGAACTGCTGACCTTGCGGTTCTCAGCCCAATTCGTAACCACTACACTACCATAAGCAAGTACAAGTCTAGTCCTCAAGTGTCATGATCATTTTTGAAAGTAAAATTTAGAAGTAGAGAGGTGTTTTTAGAATTACTGTTGTTGTTGTTGTTGTTAAGTGCCATTAAATTGGTTCTGACGCATAGTGACCCTGTACAGGGTTTCTGAGGTTATAAATCTTTCCGGAAGCAGAAAGCCTCATCTTTCTCCTACAGAGTGGCTGATGGGCTCGCACTCTAATATTGTGGTTGGTGCTAGTGCTTTTCCTAAAAAGTCACCGTACTTCCCGTTTTTTGAATGGGGGCTGAGTAAATAGGAAAGAATTTTAAACAGAAGTTTGAACCAAGAACAAAAATATTCTTTCAATCATCAAAACCTAATTAACTACTAAAATGTTTCCTTCTATGTGAGCCCTTGCTTTCATACCTCCAGTTCTTTTTGCTTTCTTTTTTTCTTATATTTCATCCTTCTTATCAAGATGACCCTGAGAATTGCTTGATCAGCAAAGGATGGTGGGTATTACCAGCCTCTCTTATATCCCCAACTCATCTTTTAATTCTTTTTGATGTTCTGCTTAAAAAAGGGGTTCTGACTGATTAGTTTTAAAACCTTGGAGACAAAAGTAGTTTGAAGCTGTATCGGAGGAGTTTAGATAATTTCCCAATTTTACCCGCTAAAATTAAGAATAAAAAAGCAAACCAATTGTACTCACGGTGGCTCCATGTGTGTCAAAGTAGTACTGTGCTCTACAGGGTTTTCCATGACTGACTTCCTGGAAGCTGATCACCAGGTCTTTCTTTCTAGGTGTCTTTGAGTGAACTTGAATCTCTAACCTTTTGGATAGCAGTCCAGACTTGCACCATATAGGACTTCACCCACCCTCTACCCACCTCTATTATATTTGACTGCATCCAGCCACAGCAAATGAAAATTTCAGGTTGTCAGATTCGGAAATATTGCCTTCTAGTACATCTTATTTTTATCTGCTTTGTGTAACACTATAAAGTTTCACTTTTAGGCAATAATTCCCACCTTTGCCAAGCTGGATTAAGGATCCCTGCCAGATTTCTGAAGGTCCCAGTCACATGGGAACACCTCTGCCGCAGGAAAGAGGATCCATAAAGAAGCCTAGAAGAAGCAGAATGTTCTTTCATTTCCTGGAAAGTTTCAGAAAGATTATTCACAGTACTAGGATATATTTTTTGGAGATCACATACTATGACTTTTCTATTATTTATTTCTTATCTTCTTGCTTTTTCTTTTTCCTTCGGCCATTCATTAAATAAACATCGAGTACCTTCTCAACTTTAGAGTTAAGTTCTTGACTATGCACTTATCTATTTCTCTCCCTCTTCCAATTTCCATCTGTAATCAGAACCAACCTGTAGCAGTAGTAGGACTGAGTCCGTACAGCTAATTATTTCCTTCCTCCATCAGGGTCATGATGAGAAAGTGAGACCAATATAAGGAACCAAACCAAGTCCTGCTCCCAGGTTGCTGATAGACCTATACCATAATCCCCTGAAAGCACAAACTTTGAGATTTAAAAGGAATATTAACATTTGCTAGTCCAAGGAGCTCTGGTAGTGTAGTGGTTACGAATTGGGCTGCAAACCTTAAGGTCAGCGGTTCGAAACTACCAGCCGCTCCGTGGGAGAAAGATGAGGCTTTCTACTCCCGTAAAGATTTACACCCTCGGAAACCCAGTATAGGTCGCTATGGGTCAGAACCGACTTGACGGCAGTTAACAACAACAGTCCAATGGTGGTCATATAAACTTGCAAAATATTCCCATCAGTTTATCCTTCAAATTTTTATTAATTTAATCTAGAGGCTGAAGGAAATTGCTTTTTCTGTCAGACCTTTTTAGTACAAGCATTTCAGGTTTTAGAAATTCTTTAGGTCCAACTAAAATATGTTATTTTCTCCTCACTCAAATTCTTAACCAGTCAATATTTGCATACATTTTTTTTTTTTTTTTTCTTTTAGGGTTTCTAAATTTCCAGATACTCAGTCCTTCCTCTGGGTTCCACGTTTTATCTATCACAACACAACAGTTAATTTGTCATGGACCAGCTTGTGTTTATCCATTTCCCTGGTATATCAAGCATTCAGAGGAAGCCAAAACAATAAAGAAAGGCCCTCTTGTCACATAGGACACAGTCTCTACTACCTCTGCTAAGATTGTTCAGATACCCTGGACTCATGAAAGGATAGGCTCATACCTTTGGGCTGAAGAGACAGAGCCTTTCTGCATTCTGCTTAGACTTGGTACCCATGCTTCTCAGGTTCCTCTCCAGGTTTCCTTTCACAGAATCACCTTGGAAAGATATAGTAACATGGGGTATGGCTCCACTCATGGGGCTTCCACTACATACTGATATATAGCTGAGAGTTTTCCAACCTTAGTGGCCTTAGGGACTTTTCCCAAGGGGAGTTTATCCATCTCTATTCACTTGGGATGGAGGAAGAAATTAGGAATAGCAAGCCCACAAAACAGATATAAAGGGAGGAAAGAGAAAGAGCTTCTTGGGGTATAGTCCTGTGCGATGCTACACTGTTTTTTGACCTGCAGACATGAGTATTTTCCTTGGACATTAGGGACTTATTCATACCCCCACGCATTCTTACACATTTGCATATATACACTCCGCCCCCTCCAAGGGTACAATAGATATGCTCAGAGAAGAACAGGTATTACCATCAGATGATATTGATAAAAGTATAATGAAACAAAACAAAAATATATACTTATTGAGATATAAAATGTTTTTTTCTACAGAGGATATTCAAATAAATGTAATTTTGCTCCAGTGAATGACAGAAAATGTGATTTGATTTGAACTCAATAGTTGTTTTGATAAATAGTTTGTTAATTAGTTTTTCTTTTGTTGAGTTGAGCTACTCATACTCCTCAGTCATGGTACAACGATACAATGAACTCTTTTAGCTTTATGCTAACAGTTTTATTCATTAATCTGAATATTGAAATACTAGGAAACAATTCTCACCTTTGCCAAGCTGGATTAAGGATCCCTGTCAGATTTCTGGAGGTCCCAGTCACATGGGAACACCTCTGTTACAGGAAAGAGGATCCATAAAGAAGCCTAGCATAGTGGTTACGAGTTGGGCTGCCAACCTCAAGGTCAGCAGTTCAAAACTACCAGCGGTTTCACAGGAGAAAGATGAGGAGTTCTGTTCCTATAAAGATTTATAGCCTCGGAAACCCTGGGCAGGGTCACTATGAGTCTGAATCGACTCCACAATACTTAACAAACTTAAACTATTATTTAGCATCTAGCCCTAAGTCTCAATTCCTATCTTCCCTTTCTCTAAAAGGCACACATTTTATTTTATTTCATATTTACATTTCCTTTGTTGCTGTTGTTATGTGTCATCAAGTTGGTTCCCACTCATAGTGACCCAAATAATGGAACTGCTGGCCTTGTGGTTATCAGTTTAGTGCTTATTCATCTATGGATGTGTCAATAATAAGGATTATTTTTTTCTCAATTCAGTAAGTGTTTCATTTTCAGAAAAGGTACATTATGTTATGAATATACTTTTCTAAGTTATATTAAACTTTTATTTGAGAAAAACATCTCTGTGGCTCACAGTCTCTGAATAAGGTCTCCAAATCAATTACCCTCTCTGACAAGCTGTTTTCTCATACTTGACCATGAGTGATGGATATTCTTAGAGGGAATTCTTTCTCGACTTTCCAACTGCTTCACTTCAAAACATCTTTATATACCTCCTCTCTTTTGTTTCAAACAGACTTGCCCCTCCACCTAAGCTGCTAAATTCATTTCCCAGCTCAGCTTTTCACTCCTTTAATTATCTCCTCTCTGCCTTGTATTCAAGTTCTCCTTGTCCAGTAAATCGTCTGATTTTGCTTACAAGGTTATGAAGAGACCTCACTGTCTAGCAATTTATCTCTTATACTTTATGTGCCTTATTTCAGTGTTAGAATTACATGGAAATTTATCTGATTGCCCCCGATTTATCCACCTACTATCTTTTTAAAATTTTTATTTTACAGAGCAAATTAGTTTTCCACTTAACATTTCACATATATTTTTCTTTGCAAAATTGGTTACAATCTCTTCAATATGACAGCACTTTCGCCTTGGGCTCTCTGTTTCCATTTGACCTTCTTTCTTGTCCTTTCCTGCTTTCTGAGTTTTGTTTTTGTGCAAACCCGAACCTTTTGGTTTCATATGGTTTATTGCACTGAAGAGTATATTTCATTCTTCATAGTTTAATTAATTTTTTATTGCTGCTGTTGTTGTTAAATGCCTTCGAGTTGGTTCTGACTCATAGCGACCCTTTATAGGGTTTCTAAGGAGTGGCTGGTGAGTTTGAACCATGGACCTTGTAGTTCAAACCAACCCTGCGGTACAATGTTTTATAAGCCCATAGCTTATGATTTTGAATTTTGCTTTACTTTTTATTTTTCCCCTCCTTTTATGTCCAGGACCTTCTATTGTGGCCCTGATCAAAATAGATGTACTGATAACCAGTCTAGCTTTGCTCTCAGGCTATGGGGGCTCTGTTTCAAGTGGTTCGTTATTCATTTGCACTGTTTCCTTGAATATTTGATTTTCTTCACTCTTCTTTGCCTCTGATTAGGAGTGAACAATAGTTGTGACATAGATGGTTGCTGTTGAGTTTTTGTTTTTTTTTTTTAACTTTTTATTGTAAATTGAGTTGGAGGTTTACAGAGCAGATCAGTTTTACATTCAACAAATCATGATATGGTGCTTCATGATATGGTTGCAACCCCCTCCATGCACCAACAGTTAACAACATTTACCGCTATTCACTTTAACCACTGCATTCCTCCCTGTGTCTCCTGTCACCCCCATCTTTCTTCTGCTAGCCTTCTTCCAGTTGAATATTGCCTGACCCATCACCCATGTCAATGCTTGTTTACTCTCTAGTCATGTATCATTTCCTTGTCCCCCTAAAACCGTCATAGATTGTTTCTTTTATCAAGAAAACCCCCTCTCCGTTTTTCCCCCCTTAGTTGTACAAAACCAAAGCCAAAACCAAAACAAACAAACAAAAACCACATAGGGATATATAATCGTTTAAACAACCACAGGGCATATTCTAGAAGCCAGTCTCCTGGCCACCTTGTTGTTGAGATTTTAAGAGCAAATTATATCACCAAAGTAAGATGAAGAATATTGTCTTTGCATACTCTTGTTATATGAGAGTACTGGTGTGGTACTGTAGGGTAAGCACTGGATTTCTAAAGGAAAGGTCAGCAGTTCAAACCTACCAGCTGCTCCTTGGAAACCCTATACAGGATTGCTATAGGAGCTCTGGTAGCATAGTGGTTATGAATAGGGCTGCGAGCCACAAGGTCAGCAGTTTGAAACTACCAGCGGTTCCATGGGAGAAAGATCAGGTGGTCTGTTCCTGTAAAGATTTACAGCCTCGGAAACCCTGTGTAGGGTCTCTATGAGTCCGAACTGACTCCACGGCACATAACAACAACAACAAACAACATGCGTCAGAAACAATTTGTCTGCACTGAACAACAACAAAAACTCTGTTATGCCAGTTGGTCTGGATGTTCCTCAGGACTGTGGTCTTAAATCCTTAAGCCTAGTGATTCATTCCTTCAAGATATCTGGTTATATTTTTAATTTTCCACTCAACACTCTTAAAAAGAAAAAAGACAAACCATTCCAAGATTCTATGTATCTGCAAATATAGTTCAAATATGTAAATATAAATCTAGTCTTGCATTGTGTGTGTGTGTATACATAATTAAAAAAAAAAATTATGTAGTCACCCTGTTCCCCATTCAATCTGTATGCTGAGAAAATAATCCAAGAAACTGGATTCTATGAAGAAGAAAATGTAGCAGCAAGATTGGAGGAAGGATCATTAACAACCTATGACATCTAGATGACACAATCTTGCTTGCTGAAAAATGGATAAGAAATACCGTAGATGAATTGATGCATTTGAATTATGGTGTTGGAAAACAATATTGAGTGTACCATGAACTTTCAGAAGAACAAATAAATATGTGTTGGAGGAAGTACAATCAGAATGCTCCTTAGAAGTGAAGATGACAAAATTTCACATCTCACAGTTTGGACATGTTGTAGGAGGGACCAATTCCTGGAGAAGTACATCAGGCTTGGTAAAGAAGATGGTCAGTGAAAGAGAAAAGCCTTCAATGAGATGGACAGACACAGTTGCAGCAACAGGGGACTCAAACATAATAACATTTGTAAAAATGATGCAGGACTGGGCAGTGTTTCATTCTGTTGTGCCATAGAGCAGGAACCAATTCGATGGCACTTAGCAACAACAACAACATCCTGAGACAGTGAGATCAAGTGATTTGTTACTAGAAATACAATTTGTGTGTGTATGTGTATGTATGTAAATTAAGCAAGGACTACAACCCATACTTTGCAATTTTCCATTTAATACTTTATTAAGCTGCCACGTGTCCTCCATTACCCTCTTTCAATCCTCACCATTCTCAGATTTTCCATTTAAGCATGTACTTTGGAAATTCAGTTTTTTGTGGACCATCTAACCATGTTTTGAGCTCAAAACAATAGCAATGTGTAATTCATCTTTTGTGACATCAGTCGCTCATAGAATTCCCAGGATTGTGTGTGCTCAAACTCTGTTCAATTAGAAAATAATGTTCAACTGGACTATTTTATATATCAGTGTTATTACTTAATCATATGTTAAATCCTTTTAAACCTTTGTCTCTTATCAGAGATATGTTCACATATTATAAGACGTGATGCCCTGGATTCAAAGATAAACAATGGCAGACCTCAATGAGGAGGAAGATTTAGGAGTCTCTCCAATGAAACAAAACTCATTTCTTATTGTTTTCACACACATGCACACACACACAAAACAATGATGTCATTGAGTGCTGAAAGACAAAGTCTTAAGTACAGACCAGTGGAAACTTCTCATAATTTAGGAATAAACTTTAAACTTTTAAGCTTTTTTTTTTCTTTCTAGTATGCTACTTTCAGAAAAATAAGAATAATACAACACAAACAAAATAATATCCAGAGCTATATTTTCAGTAATATAAAATCCACAAAAAATTAGCAATAGTATTTTAAGGAACATGAAATTTTCTTTATAGAGTCTGCCAAAAACATATCAGAATTCTAAACATTAGGAATTTCTTGTTGTTAGGTGCCATCGAGTTCGTACCAATCCATAACGACCTTATGCTATACAATCATTGAAATAAAGGTGAAAGGGTTCAGGAGATTCCTAGTAGAGAAATGAGAAAAAGAGAAACTTTAAAAATACCCTGAAGGTTCAGAAAAGAAGTCACATATCTACGTTACTCAATTTGAGATTATTATTCGTAGACATGAGTATCAGCCCACTCATCCATTACTGACTTGTAAATCATCATACTGTAAGAATTCAGAGGTCTAATTCCGGATGTTCATATTACCACCCTTTCTTCAGTAGTCTTTGGATTCCTTGCTTGATTTCCTGGGTTCGCACCCCATAAACAATGGGGTTGAGGGCTGCAGGGATGACATGATGGAGGACATTGAGCAAGATTGGCACATCAGGGGAGACCTTCTTCTTAGCCACATGAGTGAGGACAAAGACCAGGAGGATGGTGCTGAAAAAAAGGATAAGGATGAAGTGGGAGCCACATGTGCTTAGAGCCTTGGTCACAGCTCCCTCAGCCTTGAGTCTCAGCACAGCTCGCAGTATGAGGGTGTAGGAGAGGAAAATGAGGATGAGGTCAGATCCTAGTAGGGTCCAACCTCCAGCAAATTGATAGAGGCGATTAATAGTGACATCATCACAGGAGAGCCTGGAGACAGACATATTGGCACAGATGCAATTCTCAATGACATTATCCTCACAATAGTAGAGTCTTGCTGAGAGAATGGGAATGGGCAAAGTCATAAGGGCATTTCTGGCCAAAATAAAAATGGCAGCCTTGGTCACAAATTGGTCAGTGATGATGGATGGGTATCGTAGTGGGTGGCAGATGGCCACATAGCGGTCATAGGCCATGACCATGAATGTACATGACTCCATGGCCAAGAAACAATTCATAATGTACATCTGGAGGAAACAGGCAGAGAAACTGATGGATCTGAGATCAAACCAGAAGATGACCAGGACCTTGGGGATGACGGTGAGGCAGAGCACAATGTCCAGCAGGGAGAGAAAGCTAAGCAGATAGTACATGGGCTCATGCAGAGAAGTCTCTAGTCGGATGGTGATTAGGAGAATGGCATTGGCCCCCATGGCCAGGAGAAAGAGGAGGCTGAGGGGCAGGGACAGCCAGAGCTGCCAGCTGGGAGACCTGACAAAACAATTCAGGAGGAAGTCTGAAACCTCAATGGAGATGGTGCCATTTTGCTGAGCTGTCATATTATATCATATATTTCTTTTACTGATCTGTAAAATTAGGATAAAAATTTACTACTGACTCAAGATACATGATGACAGAAGGATTTTCTTTAGTTGGGTGCAATTATGCAGAACGAAGTGAATTTATGTTTATCCTTTGTGTCATGCTAAGGAAATATTTCTATGACTTTAAACTAAAAAAAGGACTAAGGTAATATGATTTGTTTACATATACTTTTTGTTTAATTTTTTTTTTTTATAGAATTGTTGTGTCTTCATAGAAAAGAAAGAGGAAGAAAACTAATTAGCTGGCATATGAATATTAATTGTAAATGTTTCTATTTCTCATTTTGCAAACTTGAAGGCATACTATATTAGGGATCACTTAGTTTTGAAAAGTCTGTCATTAGGTTTAACATCAATTAAAGAATCAACAGGTTAATATAGAAGAGCAAATGAGTACAGTATAGGGCATATTAGCGTACTCATTAATGTGTATTGTTTGAGAACTTTTTTCCAGTTATATCTGTGCATGTACATGCATTGTGTTTTTGTTTGGGGGGTTGTGTACAAATTGAATTTCTTACTATGCATCACATCAGAAAAGTTTATAAAGCATTCGCAAGAATTCTGTTTGCTGTCCACATACATACAAACTAAAAAATTAACAATATCTTTTAAGAAAGAGACATTAACCTGGAATCATTGTATTGCTCTGTAGTCATCCAGATGATAGTTAAAAGTTATATAAATCCATTTGAAGAACAAAAACTAAGATTTTTGTATATTTCCTAATTTGTACTAACAAATTTCTTCTTTGTTTTCCTTTAAATGACCACATAGAGTACAATAGCTGCAATTTAGCTGTCAAATTATACCCAAATAACTTAACAAAGAATGCAAGAAATGATCCCACTCTCCCTGACACTTTCTGGCCTCTCAGCTATATTTATCTTGCTTTAGTTGGATATTTTATAAAATAATACACAGGAAAAAATTTAAATTCTATTCATTCTATTTGGTGGGTCTGGATTGTATCTTTCCCCCCTCTATTTATTAGATATTTGTAGTTATTGGATTCTTAACTTTTAGTAGAAGCAGTCTTCTTTAAAAGAAGACTAAACATCACTATGAAGATATAACCCTTGACATTAAACCAGATGAAAAGTTGTTTCTTCTTATTGTGGGTGATGAAATCCATCTTTAAAGTCCTTCTGTCCCCCTTTCAGGAGTCCTGATGGTGTTAGTGGGTAAGTGCAACAAATTGACTCATAGTGACCCTAAGAACAGCAGATTGAAATAGTACCTCGTCTCTACCAAGGTGTTATTTTATGGGTTTAGAAACTCTTTTCATCAGATATATAAGTGTCTTGTTTTTCAATCATTAGACTAACCAAGAAAACACAAAATTAGATATCAGTTATTTTTGGAGCTCTTTCTAATTACTGGGAACAGTGCACATATTTTCCAAGGCTGTATGTCCAATGCAGGACTGGGCGGTGTTTGGTTCTGTTGTACATAGGGTCATTATGAGTTAGAACTGACTCAGTTGTACCTAATGACAACCACATTTCATTTAGTTGTTCAGCATCCAGTTATATCCTCTTTACAAATGAAAGAACTAAGGTCTCAAAACCTAAGTCTTAACTACCCATGCTATATAGTGCTAATCTTAATTCTGCCTAATACACAGGGTTGAATTGTATTCATTTTTTAGGACACTTCAGAACCTAATAATTGTATGTAATAATTACTTGATTCTTCAACCATGATATAATTAAGTTTTAAAACTGTGATGTGGAAAAATTGGTTTGGGGTGGTGGTAAACCAAGAAATGAATGATATTTTTATAGATGCTTTCTTGTAGGGTTCAAATAATACTTTTTGTTTCTAGCTATGCTTTTTATATTCTCTAAATATAGTTCGAGTCAGCTCAAGCGGTTCCTCTCAGACTCAATCTTACCCAATAAAGACACTCTGTTAGGTGGGAGAATGGGTATTCTCTGCCAGTCCTCTTCCTTCAGTCCTACCGATCCTCCAACTCAAAGCAAAATCTTCTACCCAACTGCTGTCTTCTAGAGATGGTCCCTCACACCTGATTTATAGAACATATTTTGCTTTGCTAATAGTCAAGTGCATGAGGTATGACCTTGACTCCTTTGAAATTACTTTTTAAACATTATATAATTTATGACACTCAATGTTATCAAATGGGGAGTACAGTGACTCTATAGGATAAACAGTGGCCTGCTAACTACAAGGTCAGCAGTTCGAGGCCACCAGCTGTTCCATGGGAGAAAGATGAGGCTTTCTGATCCTACAAAGATTTTCAGCCTCAGAAACATGATATATGCTTGCTTTGATTTGAAACAACTTGAAGGCACTTAACAACAACAATGAAATAGTAATGACTATTTTAACAATTTATATTTTCTATAAGCAAGTTGAGATTCATTGGCATTATGTGTCCTTTCCATCATTTAAACTGGTACGTTTCAAATGTGGATGACATAAAAGTAGAAGGAACAATTTCTTCAGGCTCAAGGCCAGTGAATATGTAAATACATTTGCTTTCTGTGTGAAATAGAAATGCTTAGACTATTTGGAAATTCTTTTTGTACCCATCCTGATGCTCCTACAATATTGAGGGTAGCTTTCCAGAATCTAGAATCCCTGTTTTCTGTCTACCTGTAACTTCTGCTTTTGTTTGCCACACTGTTCCATTCCCTTCTTAGTCAACTATTGTATGTGTTGTTATGTACCATGGAGTCAGTTCCAACTCATATCCACCCTGCGTAGGGTTTCTGAGGCTGTAAATCTTTACGGGAACAGAACGCCTCATCTTTCTCCCATGAACAGCTGGTAGTTTCGAATGACTGACTGATGGTGAGATTAGCAGCCCAATTAGTAAACACTGTGCTACCAGAGCTCCTTAACTATTGTATGAGGGACCTTTAAAAAGATCATGGGAAAAGTTCATTGTCTTTTAATTCCACTGTTCCATAAACTTTTTGAATCCTCCTTGTATTTTGTTTCTTCATATTGTTTTCCTGAGCTCATCTCCTAAGGGAGAATCTTGTTAAAGGGATCAATAAAGATTACAAAACTATTTACTTAGTCATAGCTTCTGATTTACCTTCCTGTTTCATTCACAAGAGGAATATCTCAATCTCTATTCCTCTTGTACCGTGGTTCTGTGCTTTGCCTTGATGGAATGGTCTATTACAAATATGAAGTTCTAGAACTGGAGAATGTCCTTAAATTAAAAACCCATAGAAAATAATTTTAAGTCTTGAGTGGAGATTGAAGTACCTTTCTGTGCCCATGTACTATGTTCATTAATCTGCTGTTCAATTTTCTCTTTGAATCAATTCACTTGTAAGTCTGGCACATGAACTGATTAGCACCTGCTAAGCCCAGGACTTGCCACAATTCATCCAGCCCCTATTAGCCTTGTTGTTGTTTTTTTTTCCCCATATCTTTGTTCCTCTTCTCTTCCCCTGTTCCTTCTCTCTGTAAAAATTTTGCATTTAATTCTTATAAATATGGACCCCAATTCTCACCATCTCACATCTTGGAAGCACTCCTGAGAGAATTGAAAATGCCTTGTTTGGAATCAGGGACAATCTTGGATTGATCTTTGGAGGGCACAGCCACATAGAAAATCAGACAATTCAGACATCAGTATCTATAGGTAGCCTAGAGAAAGCAGTATGTTTTTTGTCTTCCCCAAAGCATTGAGATAATTACTCCTAGCACTAGGATTAGATTTGAGGAAGACACAGGAAGATTATTTCATGTATTTCCCTCACTTACTGCCTATTCTTTCCCCCTTTTTGATGTTCCTCCATATTCAAGCCTAAGAGTAAACTCTTTGAGAACACATTTGTTCTTTCCCTCTCCTTTTTCAATCTTAGTTTACAATCAGATCTTGCTAATGACAGATCTTGCTAAGGAAAGGCTGAGGAAGCCAGAGAAGTAGAAGGTCTGAGAAGAAAGCAGAGACCATGCAACTCAAGCCATTTTTACAGCTGCAGAAGCATTGTTTTAAGAAGTAGAAAGATCATTTTAGAAGAAAATCCTTGTAAATGATCATCTAGTGCCATAGAATTTAGATAGGCTTTCAATCATCTCTCCTAAGCCTACTTTCAGATATTATTGAATATATCCATAGACAGGTAGTTTATTGCATTTTTGGTCATAATTTTTTGTTTGAGGCTGTGCTTATTTGCCATGGAGTCAGTTCCTATGTATATAGATTCTATATAGGTTTTCTGAGTCTGTAAATCTCTTTGGGAGCTGAAAGTCTCATTTTACTTCAGGGAGCATATGGTGGATTAGAATCTCCAACCCTGTGGCTAACAGTCCAGTGTGTAACCCATGACACCACTAGGACATCTGGCTCATATTATTATTATTTAGAGATTCTTTAGATTTAATTGAAATCAGCTCAGCTACTTCCTGAGTTATCTGTGGTTTTTGTCTCTTGTCTATGAAGTGACATAGACTGAATTTGATTCCTACCCCATAATTCAAATACTTTCTCAATAGATTCCTAGGTGATGCATTTCCCAAATCTCTAACCATGTCCAGTTAATCTCCCACAGACTAACTCTAACTTCTCTGCATCCCTGCACTACCAAGTAGACGGAGGAGACTAAAAGAGAGAAGAGAGTCCTAGAGTTATCTATCATGTGCCTTGTGACCTGAGATAGTTCACAGTTGCTACTATTCCCCACCTAGGTCAACACCAGTGTCTCAGAAATTCAAAGGAACACAGATCTGGACTGAAGAGACAGAGCCCTCCTGTTTTCTGGCTAAGTTGGGTATAACAACTCCCTACTCTTTCCTCAGGCTCCCACTTCAGGGATCCTGGTCCAGATTCACTTACAGAGGATGTGAAGCGTGGGTTCTGGCTCCACTGTTGTTGGGTCTCTGGTTAGTTCCTGAAGTATCAGGGACAGTTATAATCCTGATGCTTCAGGGACCTTACCTTCTGGGAACTTTTCAAATCTACTCCCTTGAGCTCAAAGGCATTTCTGGACAGATAGGCAGGCTGATATTAGAGGAGAAAGATTTGTTTCATGCCATTGATTGCAATCCCCACAATGCATGGCATTTATCCCATTTCCTTCCTGAGTTTCTCATTCCCATTTGTTCTTCTTTCCTATCTCTTCATGTCTTCCGAACTTTGTGTATGGGCAGATACTGCTCTTTTGATCTCAAATGGTTGATTGTTTTAAGGAGTGGGTACCCCCCCGATGTTGTTTACCTTATGTTTTTGTTGTTGTGAAGTGCCGTAGAGTCGATTCTGATCCATGACAACTCGGTATAGGGCTTCTAATGAGCAGCTGGTGAGCTTGAACCACTGACCTTGCAGTTCAAATGACTTTGAAGTCTGATGCATTAGCCCACAGTGTCACACCAGGACCCCTGTTCACCTTACTAGTCCTGTCTATTGATTTACTGAAAGTTGAAACATAGAGGTGAGTTCAGTTACATTCTTGATTTTTTGAAAAAAACTTTTTTATTTTAGATTGAGTGAAAGTTTACAGACAAGAGTATACGTTTTATGTTCAACAAATAATACATTTTGCTTCATCTCAATGCACTCCCCTTCATGGAACAACAATTATCCTACTTCCTCCCTGTGACTCCTATTTTCATTTCACCACCTTCCATCCCTCCTCATCTTTGTCCTTAAGTACATGTTGCCCCTTGGATTTTGATTGATTGACTGTTCCATCATTCGTAGTAAGTACATAGTGGTTATGAATCAGGCTGTGAACCTCAAGGTCAGCAGTTCAAAACTACCAGCGTTCTGTGGGAGAAAGATGAGGTGCTCTGCTCCTGTAAAGATTTACAGCCTCAGAAACCCCGTACAGGGTCGCTATGGGTTGGAACTGACTCTACAGCACATAACAACAACAACATACCGTACTAGTGTTGTGATTCTCTCCATATACCCATCTACTTCTTGGATGAAAGTTTGGCCATGAGGGTGAGTTCCTTTTCAGACCTGAAGGATGGTTGAGGACCATAGTCTTAGGTTCCTCCAGTCTCTTTCTCCAGCAAGTCTGGTCTTAATTTTCTTTGAATAATTTTGAGGTTTTTTTTCACTCATTCTGCCATTGTATTGGGATCTTCTAATGTGATCCCATTCAGAGCAGTTGGTAGTGTTTTGGAAGAAGTGCAACCAGGGTGCTCCTTAGAGGCCAAGATGGCCAAACTTCATCTCTCATACTTTGGACATATTGTCAGGAGGGAACAGTTGCTGGAGAAGGATATCATGTTTGGTAAGATGGAGGGTCAGACAAAAAGAGGAAGACCCCCAACGAGATGGATTGGCCAGGTGGCAGGATCGATGGACTCAAGTGTGGCAACAGTAGTGA
>NW_006408658.1:3142694-3155475 GCF_000296735.1 Chrysochloris asiatica
TGTTTGCAATAACTTCATGCAGTTTGGAGTTCTTCCTTCAGTAGCATTGGTTCTTGATTATATGCTACCACTTGAAATGATTGAACATCAAACATTTCTTTTTGGCACTGTGACTCTGTGTATAACTTTCATCTTCTTTTTATGCTTTCTGCATCATTCAATATTTTGCCTGTGAAATCCTTCACATTGTAAATTGCAGGTTACTTTTTTTTTTTTTTTTTTTCCAGTTTTTTCAGCTTTTGCTGAGGGTGTTCTTCCCTTTTGGTTTTCTGACACCAGGAATCTGCACATTTAATTATATTACTTGTCCTTGTCTTCTCAAGCTGCCCTTTGAAATTTTCTCTTCAGATCATTTGCATCCTAATTTCTTGCATTTGCTTCAACAACTTTACACTGGAGTCTCTTCTAACATTCACTTTGATATTTTCTCTTTCCTGTCTTTTTAGTCAGCTTTCACTTTCCTTCTTTGTGATGTTCTTTTCATCTTCAGTTATTATTGTCTAATGCATCAAATCTGTTCTTCAGATGGTCTATAAATTCAGGTTGGATATGTTCAAGGTCATATTTTGACTCTTGTGGATTTGTTATAATTTTCTTCAACTTCATCCTGAACTTGCATATCTGCAATAAATGGTCTGTTTCATAGTTTACTCTGGCCTAGTTTTGGGTGATGATATTGAGCTTTCCCACAGTCTCTTCTCACAGTTATAGTCAGTTTGATTTCTGTGTGTTTTATCTTAAGAGGTACATGTGGATAATTGCTTTTTATGTAATTTATAAAAAGTATCCATATTGAATAAGTCCTTGATATTGCAAAATTCTATCATGTCCATTATCATTGTCTAGTACAAATATCATATTGTCCAACTGAGGAGTTATGGTAGCATAGTGGTTACAAGTTGGGCTGCTAAGGTTAATGTCAGCAGTTCTAAACTACCAGTGGTTCCACAGGAGAAAGATGAGGGTTTCTGTTCCTGTAAAGATTTACAACCTCAGAAACTCTATACAGGGTCACTGTGAGTGGGACCCAACCCCAAGGCACATAACCACCAACACCGTTGTCCAACTATTGACACTCCTTCTTTGTTTTGTTCTTTGCATTGCAATCACCAACAGTTTTCAATACATCTTAATTGTATGTTTGATTAATTTCATACTGAAGAAGTTGGTAAAATTCTTCAATATCATCATCACTGGCTGTTGTTGTCAGGTGCCATTGAGTTAGTACCAACCCATAGTTACCTTATGCAAAGCAGAATGAAACACTGTCTGAACCCTGGCCAACCATACTACTGTTGCCACGCTTGAGTCCATTGATGCTGCCACTTGGCTAATCCATCGCGTTGGAAGTCTTCCTCTTTTTCTCTGACCCTCCACCTTACCAAACATTGGCAGGGGCCATATCATCAAGGAACGTAACGGCGGGGGACCCTGAGCATGAAAAGCTCATTGTTTTTTAGCAAAGCAACAATGAATGTCTCCTTGGTTGGCAAAGCCACAAGGAGAACCTCATGCAAAGGCCCTGAGGTTCTTGTTTTCCCTTTATGAATGGCTCATTTTTTATTTTTCTTGATTTTATTGTGGAAGTTTTTTAGTAGGCTTTTCTATAATCATATGCTTTTCTATAATCATATTATAGATTTAAAAATTACATTTAGACACCTTCACACCATATTCAATCATGTGTTGTTATAAAGATTGTTTTTTACATTAACAATAAGTTTCACCACTAGGAAAAATAACACCAGCTAAAGTACTGCCAGTTCAAGTTTCTCAAGTTTAAGATTGCAATCAACATCCTCTATAGTTTTAGCTTGAGACAATAAAAGACCTTTAGAGAATAATTGAAGCATGATCAAGGGTTGTGGGAACACATAGGAACATAAGTGGAAATTTAACTAGATGTTTTAGAAAAGGAAATTGTTAGTATGGGGAAGTTGTTACTCTTACTCTTAACTATAAACCTTTAGGTACTTTTTATATTCTTGTTTTTAAAGCAATTATGAGTAACTGATATGTAGGGTAGTTACAGGAAAAATATTTTGCATGTGAGTTGTGATTAATGAATCTATAGACAATAGTAGATGACGGTAGAGTTAGAAGTTAAGATTTAGAACTTTGTTTGAAGGTTAACTTGACATTTTAGGGATGATTAGAGAAAAACAGAATCACTTATGGAAATCAGATATTATCAAGGTAGCTAGGGAGTATAAGGAAACAGGATGTCAAGGAAAATACTTTGATGTTCTTGATGTTTTTGATGTAACTTGAAAGTTCATGAATCATAAAGACTGTAATCACAGAATAGATTATACTTTAAAGAAATTGATCACTATGAAATCATTGTGTATTGTGAAATTTAACGGTATATAAGGAGCTAGATAATTGAGTTAAATGATGATCATCCTGAATTCAGAACAAACCATCAACTCTGTGTGATTTCTTTTGCCGACTCGACATCTCCCTTCGTGAGCCCCCTAACAAGTTGTCGAGGCTGGTCTCTGGCAAACCATGATATCCTTCTCCAATGACTGGTCCCTCCTGATAATATGTCCAAAGTATGAGAGACGAAGTTTGGCCACCTTGGCCTCCAAGGAGCACTCTGGCTGCACGTCTTCCAAAAACAGATCTAATGGTTCTTTTGCAGCCCCATGGTACTTTCAATATTCTCTTCCAACACCATAACTCAAAAGCATCAATTCTTCTATGGTCTTACTTATTCACTGTCCAGCTTTTGCATGCATATGAGGTTATTGAAAATACCATGGCTTGGGTCAGGAGCACCTTAGTCCTCAAGCTGACGTCTTTGCTCTTCAACACTTTAAAAAGCTCTTGTGCAACAGATTTGCCTATTGCAATACATCGTTTGATTTCATGACTGTTACTTCCATGAGTGTTGATAGCTGATCCAAGAAGAATGAAGTCCTTAACAACTTCAATCTTTTCTCCATTGATAAGAATGTTTTTTATTGGTCTAGTGGTGAGGATTTTTGTTTTCTTGACATTGAGATGTAATCCATATCAAAGGCTGTGCTCTTTGATCTTCATCAGTAAATGTTTTAAGTCCTCTTCACTTTCAGCAAGCAAGGTTGTATCATCTGCATATTGCAGGTTGTTAATGAATCTTCTTCCAATCCTTCATATAATCCAGTCTTTCGGATTATTTGCTCAGCATACAGGTTGAATAAGTATGGTGAATGAATACAACCTGTTGCACAGTTTTTAAAATTTTCAACCATTCAGTGTTTCCATGTTCTGTTCAAACAGCTGCTTCTTAGTCCAGGTACAGATTCCTCATGAGCACAATTAGTGTTCTGGAATACTCATACTTTGCAATGTTGTCCATAGTTTGTCAGGATCCACACAATCGAAAGCCTTTGCATAGTCAATAAAAGCACAGGTAAACATATTTCTGATGTTCTCTGCTTTCATCCAAGATCCATTGGACATCAGCAATTATATCTCTCATTCCACGACCTCTTCTGAATCTGGCTTGAACCTCTGGAAGTTCTATCTCAATGTATGATTGTATCCATTTCTGTACTAACATTCATTTATTTAATTACTCAACATCTATTCAATGGCTTACTTAAGATACACTGATTAGTCTCTGCCATATGGTGATGGTGCAATGGTTAAAGTGTTAACAGAGATAGATGGTTTTAACCCACCAGCTACTCCATAGGAGAAAATTGAGGCAATCTGTGCCCATGAAAGTTTACAGCCTTGAAGATACTATGGGGGAATGTTTTTCTTTTCTATAGGGTCCCTTGGAGTTGTCATCAACTTGACATCAAAGGGTACCATATACCAAAAACTGTTATGGGTGTTGGATAAGGAATAATGAACGTAATAGACAAAATTCCCTGTCTTCATGCTGTATACATTTTACTGATGTTGGCTGAGTAACCAAATATGTTAGTGAAAACTGTGGTCTTCAAAAAATCAACAATAGTTTCTGTCAATTTGATTCTGACTTATGGTGATTCCAGTGTTAGATGGTGACAAATTCCAAACAATAGTATTAGAAAATAGTTTCTGTTTTAGGGCAATATTGTTGGGTGCTATTTTTAAATAGTGGTCAATAAGCTCAATGGAGAATTATCTGGAAAAAGAGTATTCTTGTCAAAGGGACCAACAAGTAAAAGGTCCCACTGTAGGAATGTGGTTAATATATTTGAGAAATTTCTAGGTAGTTTGGATAGAATGGACTGAAAGAGGAAATCCAACAGATAGATGAGGATCAGACATGATAGACTCTTGAATACCACTATAAAGATGTTGCCTTTTATTCTGAGTGAGATGTGAAGCTATGCTGAACTTTAGAACACACTAGTGACAGGACTGGCCTGACATATATTCTGTTTTAACTGTATTTACACATTTTATTGTATTTGGGATAAACTATAGGATGCAAGCAAGGAAGCCCCTCCCTCCATTTACCCAGAAGGCCATAACAATAATGCAGAGTGGAGTAGAGGTGGCTTGGAAATGATTATAGTAATGGAGATGGGGAGAATTTCTGGGATTTTCAGAAAATTTTGAAGGTAAAATTGACAGGATGTGCCTGTGAGTGAGAAATTTGTGAAAAAAGAAAGAGACAAACAAGGATGCCTCTCAGGTTTTTGGTATGAAAAACTGAAAAATATGGAATTGGCTTTAATTGGCATAGGGAAACCACAGAAAATTTTCCTCTATTCACTGAATGAACCAAAGACTATGCTTTGACTTTGGTGATACAGATTCTGGTATGTCATTACCTGTTCACCCAATCTGTCATTCCAGTTGCCTAGGTGTACCCTTCTGGCCCTACCTGGCTAATGCATTTTTTCTTTGCTGGGTTTATTGATGTGTTTTACTCTATTATTATATATATGTTAAAAATTTTTATTCTGAATTAGGTGAAAGTTTACAGAACAAATCAGTTTTCCATTCAACAATTAATACACATTCTGTTTAATTTCATTGTTTATAATCCCAAAATGTAATATCTCTTATTTCACTTTCTCCCTGCCTTTTTCTTGTACTTTAATCTTTTATTGCATTGTAATGCAATTGCTTTTACATATTTCTGCCTTCTGCTTATATTTTGTGCTCTCTTAAGTAAGGAGACTAAAATATGTTCATGTTATAGTTTCATTGTCTAGCACCATACTGAATGTAAGATAAATTTCAAACAAATAATTTTGTATGCCTAAAGGAAAACATGAAAGTATGACTGTCACTATAACAGTTTGAAGTTATTTTTTAATTTCACATATGTTCTTCCAAAGCCTATCTGCCTGTAAGTACTGATCTTCACTATCAGCCAAATATTTTTAAGCAATTATTCATTTTAAATTTCCCCTATCCTCTCTTGGGATTTATTCAGGAGCAGACAATTAGATTTGATGCTTGATTTATCAAAATTCATAGCCTTTGTCTTGTGTGGCATGGTCAGAGATTATAATCTATATTCCTAATCTCTGACCAGAAACAATGGATGGTTGAACAGTAGGATGTGCCCTGAGATAAGAGAGAAACCACACAATTCATATCAGTCATGTCCAGAGAGGAGACTAGAACTGTATGTTTCTCTATAAGATTCTGCCTCATATTGAGTGAGGATTTGTGTATTCTCAGTCCAGAAGAGCAAAGCAAGAACATCATCACTTTCTGTTGTCACCCACTCCTCTTCAGCAATTTCCAAATCCCCTGTTTAATTTCCTGAGTTCTTACCCCATAGACAATGGGGTTCAAAGCAGCAGGAATTACATGGTGTAGGACATTAAGTAAGATAGGAATATCAGGAGAAACCTTTTTCTTAACCACATGAGTGAGCACAAAAACCAACAAAATGGTGCTGAAGAAGAGAATGAGAATAAAGTGAGAACCACACGTGCTCAGAGCTTTGGCAGCTGCCCCCTTTGTTTTGAGTCCAAGAACAGCTCTAAGAATGAAAGCATAAGAGATAAAGATCAGGGTGAGGTCAGAACCCAGAAGAGCCCAGGCTACGATTAACTGGTAGATTCTATTAAGGGCAACATTATCACAGGAGAGCTTGGACACCGAGAGGTTGGCACATAGACAGTTCTCAATGACATTTTTTTCACAATAATGGAGCTGAGCAGAAAGTATGGGGATAGGTGCAGTGAGAAGCGTATTCCTGGTCAAGATGAAGACAACAGCCTTTGCCACAAATTGATCAGTGATGATGGATGGGTAACGTAGAGGCTTGCAGATGGCCACATAGCGGTCATAGGCCATGACCAGGAAGGTGCATGATTCCATGGACATGAAGTTGTTCATAATGAACATCTGAAGAAAGCAAGCAGAGAAACTGATGGGCCTGAGGTCAAACCAGAAGATGGCCAAGACCTTGGGGATAACAGTAAGGCAGAGCACGATGTCCAGCAGTGAAAGGAGGCTGAGTAGATAGTACATGGGCTCATGCAGGGAGGCTTCCAGCCAGATGGTGATAACAAGGGTGACATTGGCCCCCATGGCCAGGAGGAAGAGGAGGCTGAGTGGCAGGGACAGCCAGCACTGCCAGTTGGGAGATCTGACAAAACAGTTCAGGAGGAAATCAGAGAACTCAGTAGAGAAAGAATTGTTGTAAAGCGGCATTGGCAGTGACTTTAGTGAGGGAGATGCCTTTGAGTCTCTGAAGAAGAAAGATGGAGTTAATTCTACCATAGAACCTGGTTAACTATGCACTTAACTTATAAGATCTATAAGAGTAAGGGCAAAACCCACCTTGTTCATCTCCAGTGCTTTGTGTCTAGTACATTTTCTATCACGTAAGAGGCAGCTAACAAATATTGGTTGACTAAATATAAAAGAAAGTGTGAGAAAAATGTTTCCCCCTTTTTTTTTTCATCTGTGTTCCATTTGACATGTAAATCCTGTGAATTTATCTTTTGAGTTTGCTTGATTGATTAATATTTAAAGAACCAGAAATTATTAAGCATCACGTGTTATCTAAATGAAGCCTGTAAAATCAAAGAAAATGAGGTTGGCAAATATTTCAATTTAAAATTTAAAGTATATACAAATATTATCAAAAGATTACATGACACACATTAACAAATTTTTAAGGTAGCAAAAAATGAGATTATTAAGAAGCATGTTGGATTGGGTACGTAGAATAAATCTTCAGATGAAAATGAGCAAAAAACTTAATCTGTACCTGTGTTGGCATCAACAACTAACACATATTTATGCTTATCTTTATCCAAATACCTTGAATGGATCCATGAGCCACAATAAAAAGAAAGAATACCAGGCCAAGGAATGAGTGAAATTCAGAGAGTTAAACTAAACTTTGATTCTGGTTTCCAACTTGAGGGCATTTGTGCTATTACATGAACATAAACATGCAATGAGCAGTTTTCATTGAAGGTACTGAGTGGGAGATAAAATCCAGGACTCACATAGTCAGAGAATGTATCCTACAAGTAAGGTTGCACAGTATTACACCCTCAGTGAAAGTGAGCTCTAGAGATAGATCCATTCTTCCACCTCTACTCTCTGTACTCATACTTGGAACACCAGAGAAAACTAACTGTCCGAAAGCTCATTATGTTGTTGTTGTTGTTAAGTTCCATTGAGTTGGTTCTGACTCATAGCGACCCTGTACAGGGTGTCTGAGGCTGTAAATCTTTACAGGAGCAGAAAGCCTCATCTTTTTCCCATGGAACAGCTGGTAGTTTTGAACTGCTGACCTTGCGGTTTGCAGCCCCATTCGTAACCACTACGCTACCAGATGTTAGGTTCACAAAATTGTTTAAATAGCTGTCCATATTATAAAAACTGTAAAAACCAAAACTTGCTACGAGAATGATGGATAATAATAATAAATGACAACCAGCAAGGACATAGCCATGCATAGATTATTCTAAGAGTATAGGAGAAGCCTTGAGGTATAGACTGGAGAAAAAAAAAAAAAAAGTAAATAAAATGATGTAGTGAGCTCATTTACAATAAAGGGAAAGAATTCAAAGATTCCACTTTCACTAAAGCTCATTATAGGGGAGGATTTTTCTCTGAATTTCCTGAACCAGAGACTGTTCCTTATGTGACTTTGCAGCCTGAGTTTACATCACAGTTTACTGTCAGTGCCCTTGGAAAATAACAGCAAAAAGCCCAAATTATGTATTGAAACATTAACTTTTATTATCAAAGTATTTCAATATATAACATTCCAAAAGAAAATCGCTTGCAGTAAAAAAAATCAATTAAAATGAAAAGAAAGAGAATAAAGTATAATAATAGCAACAGATAGCAAAATACAATCTAAAAACTTGAGATATGAAGTCATTTGATAAAGGATACTGAGAAAACTTCCTTACTGGTTTTTAAGCAATTAAAGAAATGCTTGAAAAATCTAAGCAATGTATATTTAATAATTAGCCATGTCTTCCAGAAATGTAAAATATAATAACTAAAACAGAGAAGCAGAAGTGTCAAGAAAATGCATGGTACAGAGAACATGAAAAAAGAGAAAACTGAAATGAAAACAGAAGAAATTGGTGTGGGGATAAGGAAGACAAAGGAAGAAAAGAAAATGAAAGAGCAGAAGGAGAAGTGGGTAATTTTAGAAAATGAAAAGGGAACGAAAAGGCAGATTGTTGTTCTTAAGTGCTGTTGAGTTGATTACAACCCATAGCGACTCTATGGGGTATCTGAGGAGCAGCTTGTAGGCTTGAACTGCTGACTTTGAGGTTAACTGTCCACTCCTTATCCTACAATGCCACAAAACATTAATAGGTAGTGATGATAAAGAGAGTGTTTGGAACTCTCTTCCTTCCAAATCTCTTGCTCTCATGCACTCATAAGCATTCCTATTAAGACTGCTTTAGATATCTCCACCTGACAACCTGTTTCTGATCCTTGTACCCCAGTTTGGGAAAACCTCCTCCCCAAAGAGTACAAAATTCTAGACCTAGCCTTGAGACAGTTATCTTTATTCAGGCCTATGTCATTCCTCTACTCCAGTGCTACCCCACCCTTTCTTCCTGCCCAGACACTCATACTTCAACACTACAGCTTCCCCAGTTGCAAGCTCAGCTCTAATCCCACCCCAATTCCTGCTTTAACCAGATATCCAGTATGATATTGGTGACTTCATGCTTTTGTTTTGCTATGAAAAAGACTTACAAGATGGAAACTGGGATCTTGCCAGAGAGGACTCTTCCTGACCCTGCCTGTACCTTCCACACTCAGGCTCTCAGAAAGGAGAGTTTATGTGTGACTTTCAGCTTCCTCTGCTTTACTGGGAGTCCGACGTTTTCTGATCCCAAAGGGGAAAGTCAGCTTTTCACCTCTTGTGATCCTTGAACAGAGTCAATGTTGCCTCTGGAGGCATAGCGAGAGTCTCAGACTTAACTCTCCTCATACCAGTTGACTGGGTAGGATGTAATAATTAAGGGAAAAGGGTATGAATAATTACATGAAAGTAAAACCTTAGGAGAGGAAGATTCAAGGTAAAATGCTACTGGTATAAACTTATTATATATTGGAAATGTGTTGATCAAAAGTATGAATTCATGGAAATACATAAAACTAATCATGCATTGTTGTTGTTGTTAAGTGCCGTCGAGTCGGTTCCGACCCATAGCGACCCTGTACAGGGTTTCCAAGGGTGTAAATCTTTACGGCAGTAGAAAGCCTCATCTTTCTCCCACGGAACAGCTGGTAGTTTCGAACCACTGACCTTAAGGTTGGCGGCCTGATTCGTAACCACTACGCTACCAGAGCTCCTACCTATACTAATAATTTGTAGTAATTATAGTATATTCAGAGAACTCCTTAATTGTTAATGTCTGTGACCAATTGATGTGTGTAGAATGTTTTCAAGAAGTCCTATTTATATGACAATTTTAAATACAAAAAGCCAATAAAACTGCTTATATGGAATGCTTTACTTCATAATATACTCCACTAAGGCCAGGTGGGAGTCTTGAGGAGGCACTGAAGGATGATGCACTTGTCCTCAATGTCAGCTTCAACTGCAGGGTCGTTTGGTTAAAACTCATTAGCTGCTTCTGGGAAACCCTATACAGTCTCTATGAGTCAGAATTGACTCGATGGCACTTAACAACAATGCCTGGCTGGAGTCCAGATGTAGTGCTGTAGTATATGCACTGGACTGCTAACCACAAGGTCAGCAGTTCAAAACCACTGGTCATTCCTTGGAAACCCTATACAGGCCCCCTGTAAGTCAGGAGCATATTGACAGCACACAACAAAAACAACAACAAATGTCTGGCTGGTCAAATGTATGATTGACGTGGTAGAAAATATTTTACTAAGCATTGTTTACCCTGCTCATTAAGATAATACAGAAACAGCTGCAAGCATACATTGACAGAGAACTTCCAGAGGTTCAAGCCAGATTCAGAAGAGGCTGTGGAATAAGGGATATCATTGCTGATGTTGTTGTTGTTGTTAAGTGCCATCGAGTCGGTTTCGACCCATAGCGACCCTGAATAGGGTTTCCGAGGCTGTAAATCTTTACGGGAGCAGATCGCCTCATCTTTCTCCCGCGGAGCAGCTGGTAGTTTCGAACTGCTGACCTTCCGGTTCGCAGCCCGATTCGTAACCACTACGCTACCAGAACTCCTTATCTGATAGTGTTCCTGTAATGGAACACTGTCAGGAAAAAGGTTCAACAAGCAACAGTGCTCATTGCAGCTAGTTACCCACTGAAGAACTGAAGCCTAAACTTCAGATTAAATGCAGAGGACTGCTATCCAAGGAAGTTGTGATCTTGCATGACAAATGACATCCTGATACCTCTATCCATACTGCTGACAGTCTTAAAAAAATTCATTTTAAGATGTTAAAGCATCCTTTCTGTGGTTCTGATCATGCTCCATGTAACTTTCACCTGTTTGGTCCCCTGAAAATAGTCCTTGGAGGAAAAGGATTCAACTCTGATTAAGAAGTGAAGACAGCAAGCAGTGCATCATGGCTCACAGCTCAGCCTAGAATACAAAAGCTTGTTGATAGGTGGACAAAGTATATTGAAAAGCAAGAAGATTGGTTTAAAAAAAATGGTGTATTTGTCTTTTCTGAAAGTTGATTAAAATAAATTCTACAGCTAGAGTAAGGATAATTTTTACCTCACACTTGTAGATTTGACTATTTCACATCCCTTTATCTAGCTGATAAAATATAAAATTTCTTAGTGTATTCTTAGTATTGAATCTCAATACTTATTAAACATTGTGCTAAAATATTGTTGTTATGTGTCTTCTCATCAGTTCTGACTTATATCAATTTTCTATAGGGTTTTCTGAAGCTGTTAACTTTCATGGGAGTAGAAAGCATGATTTTTCACACATGGAGTGACTTGTAGATTTGAACTACAGATCTTGTGGTTAATGGGACAGTATTTGTCCTACAACTCCACCAGCACGATGTGAAAAAAATAGTGGGATTATTATCTTCATCATTAAAGAACCCTGTGAGATATGTCTTATCTTTATGACTCTGTAAATGAATAAAATGATGTGAAGAAAGATTTAGTAAACCCCAACACCACACAACCACAACTCATCTGTCAGTTTGTCATACTGTGGTGACATGTGAGTTGCTGTGATTCTGGAAACTATGCACGGGTATTTTAAATACCAGCAGGGTCACCCATGGTGGACAGGTTTCAGATGAGCTTCCAGACAAAGACAGACTAACAAGGAATGGCGAACTACTTCCAAATATTTAGTCACTGAAAATCTTATGAATAGCAGAGGAACACTGTCAGATATAGTGCCAGAAAATGAGCCCCTCAGGTTGGAAGACACTCAAAATGGGACTGTCAAAGAGCTGCCTCCTCAAAGTAGAGTTGACCGTGATGACTCCAATGGAGTAAAGCTCGTGGGAGAAAAGCCTGTGGGACCTTCATTAGCTGATGGGGCACAACTCAAAATGAAGAGATACAGCTGTAAACATCCATTAATAATCAGAATATGGAATGTAAGAAGTATGAATCTGGGAAAATTGGAAGTTGTCAAAAATGAAATGGAATGCATAAACACCCATATCTTAGGCATTAGTGAGCTAAAATGGACTTGTATGGGCCATTCTGAATCTGATGACCACATGGTTTATTATGCCAGGAATGACAAATTGAAGAAGAATGGTGTTGCATTCATTGTCAAAAAGAACATATCCATATCAGTCATGAGGTAAAACGCTGTCTGTGATAGGATAATATCCATGTGCCTACAGGGAAGACCAGTTAATACCACTACTTTCCAAATTTACACACCAACCACTAAAGTCAATGAGGATGAAATAGAATAATTCTACCAACTTCTTCAATCTGAAATCGATGAAACATGCAATCAAAATGTATTGATCATTACTGGTGATTGGAATGCAAAGGTTGGGAACAAAGAGGAAGGATCAGTAGTTGGAAAATATGGCCTTAGTGATAGAAATGATGCTGGAGATCGCATGATAGAATTCTGCAAAATCAATGATTTTTTTCATTTCAAATACCTTCTTTAGACAGCATGGTTATACACATGAACCTCACCAGGTGGAATACACAGAAATCAAATTGACTACCTCTGCAGAAAGAAACAGTGGAAAAGTTCTATGTCATCAATCAAAACAAGACTAATGGCAGATTGTGGAACAGACCATCAATTGCTCATATGCAAATTCAAATAGAAGGTGAAGAAAATGAAAGCAAGTAAATGAGAGCCAAAATATGAACTTGAATATTGTTGTTGTCAGGTGCCATCGAGTCGGAACCGACTCATAGCGACCCCATGCACAGCAGAACGAAACA
>NW_006408658.1:3164840-3170837 GCF_000296735.1 Chrysochloris asiatica
TCAGAAGTAGTTCGTCATTCTTTTTTCCTAGTCTGTCTTTGTCTGGAAGCTCATCTGAAACCTGTCCACCATGGGTGACCCTGCTGGTATTTAAAATACCTGTGGCACAGCTTTCAGAATCATAGCAACTCACAAGCCACCACAGTACAAAAAACTGACAGATGAGTGGTGGTATGTCTTTGTGGGGTACTTCAAATCATGTAGTTTACTGTATCCAAATCAGCCTACATAATCAGAGGTCTCCTTTACTATTGCTGTTAGGTATCATTCAGTGACCTGAATCCAACAGAAATTAAATATTACCTGGTATTTGCTGATGTGTTATTTTAAAGGTTTAGAAATTCTTTTTCATCAGATGTGTAAGAAGTGCCTTGCTTCTTAAATATTAGGCTAACCAATGAAACATAAAATTAGATATTAGTTATTTTTGGAGCTCTTTATAATTGTGGGAATCAGTGCTCAAATTTCCCAAGGTTGTATGTCCAGCAAAGAACTAGCCAGTGTTTTTGTTCTGTTGTACATTGGGTCACTTTGAGTCAGAACTGACTCAACAGCACCTAACAATAGCAATATCCCACTTAATCATTCAGCATTCTATGAGATAGGTTTTGTTATCACCTCTTTAGAAATGAGGGAACTGAAACAGCCAAACCTAGGTCTTAACCACCTATGCTGTACAACGTTAATTTTAAACCTGCCTGATAAAAAAGTTTGTCTTGGATTCATTGTTAGAACGCCTCTGAACCTAATAATTGTGTATAATAGTTTACTTGCTCCTTCAACTTTATATAAATATAAAGAAAACAAGTTTCACCCATTATGTAATTACATTTTGAAAATATAATTTGTAGAAATAGGTTTGAGGTGGGGGTGAGTCAAGAATTGAATATTTTTGTAGATATTTTCTTTTAGGTTCAAATGATAGTTTTGTTTCCAGCTATGCTTTTCCTGTTTTCCAAATATAGTTCCAGTCCTGCTCATGTGGCTCCTTCAGACTCAATCTTACCCAATAAAGACATTTTGTCAGCGCTTGGGTCACTCTCATGAGATGGGAGAATGGGTATTACCCACCAAGACTCTTCCTTCAGTTCTAATGACCCTCCATCTCAAAGCAAAATCTTCTACCCAACCGCTGTCTTCTAGAGATGGTCCCTCACAACTGATTTATAGAACATATTTTCCCTTGCTAATAGTCAAGTACAAAGTCAGACTAATTTGAATTAATTTTATGCATATTATAACATTTATGACACCCACGATCATGAAATTGGTAGCCGAGTGATGCTATAGGATAAACACTGGACTTCTAACCACAAGGTCAATGGTTTGAGCTCACCAACTGTTCTGTGGGAGAAAGATGAGGCTTTCTGTTCCCACAAAGATTTCCAATGTCATGGTCTACATGAGTTGAAACAACTTGAAGGCACTAAACAACAACAACTATGAAATAGTAACTTCATAATTTTAACAGTATGTAGTTTGAAATTCACTGGTATTTTGTGTCTTTTCCTAGTCAAGTTCAAATATGGAAGACATAAAAGTCAAAGGAATAATTTCTTCAGGTTCAAGGCTAGTGAACATTTCAATACATCTGCATTCTGTATGATTCTTTGGCAATTTTTTTTCTCTTTTTAAATTTTTTTCATGATTTAGGTTTTTATGCTGTATTCATCTCCAATTCTGCTATAAACCTTAGGGCAACTTTCCAGCATCTAGAATCTTTGTTTTCCCTCCACATGCAAATTCTGCTTCTCTTTACCATTCCCATTCCCTCTTATACAACTTTTGTATGAGCGGGTCTTCAAAAATTTCATGGAAAAAGTTCATTATCTTTTAATTTCCGTTTCCTTCAAAATTTTTGAATACCTTTCATATTTTGTTTCTTCTTACTGTTTTCCTGGGCTCCTTCTTAAGGAACAATCTCTCTTTTTTTTAATGCTTTATTGTGAATTATGTGATAGTTTACATGGGAGGATATCAGCTTCACATTGATCCTGTCATATATCATTTCCTTGCCATTGTTACAATTCCTTCCATGCATCATCCATCAACCAAAGGGCATACCCTGCAAGCCTGTCCCCCTGTCATCCGCATATTGCCCCTTTCCCTTTCTGGTTCCAAAGTCTCCAGCTGCTCCATTTCCCCACTTTATCATCTCTGCCTCCATCCCTGGCATCACTGCTTCTCTGGGTACGGTTCTGTTCTGGCCTCTTCTCCTTTGATAGTCCCAGGGACCTCCGCTCCCAGACTGCAAAGTTAATCACTCCCCTCCCTTTACTCCAAAACTTCTACCTTTACATTTACATCCCTTACAATCAGTCCTGATAACAATAATTCGCTATTGTATCGCAAGAGACCTATCCGAATCTCCTTTCATCAGCCCTGACTAGGCAGAATGGATACTATTTAGTGTAGATTCTACCTTGCTCCACGCCCTCTGGATCTAGGTTCCTTCTTGAAAGCTTGTAAGCCAGTCACTTCTTGCCTCTGTAGCCCCACCCCCATTCTGGGTAGCCAATGAAAGAACAATCTCTTAAGGGATCAATAAAGATTACAGAATTATTTCCTTAGTTATAGCCTCTGACTTATTTTTCTGTTTCATAATTCTAGACTTCCAATCCTCCAATCTGAATTTGTTTTGTCTAGTGGTTCTGTGCTTTGCCTTGATGGAATAACCCACTAAGAGTCTGAAATTCTGAAACTAGTGAATGTCCTTAATTAGTAACCCATAGAAAATACTTTTAGGTCTTGAATGGTGATTGATGAGCCTTTCTATGTTCATCTGTTGATGAGCCAGATACTATGTTCATTCATCTGTTGTTCCCTCTCCTCTTTAAATCCATTCACTTGTAAGTCCTGGGCTTAGCAGGTGCTATCAGTTCATGCCCCAGACTTCTTTGCTTGGAATCAGGGATACTCTTGAAATGATCTTTGGAGGGAATAGCAAAATTAAAAAAAACAGACAATTCAACCAGAGCTTTGGTTCTTTCCATATCTTTGTTCCTCTTCCCTTCCCCTGATCCTACTCTCTGTAAAAATTCTGCATTTAAATTGTTAAAATATGAACCCCAGAGCTCACCATATCCTAGAACGTTTTCTTGTGCAGGACTTTACAGTGTTCCTGAAGGAATTAAAAATGCTTTGCTTGGAATCAGGGATAATCTTGAAATGATCTTTGGAGGGAATAGCAACAAACAAACAAGCAAACAGACAATTCAGATATAAGTATCCATAAGGTAGCCTAAAGGAAGCAGAATGCTTTTTTTTCATCCACAAAACTAATTATTTCTAACACTAGGATGAGACTGAGAAGGACATAGGAAGAGAATTTCATCTGTTTTCCCCACTTACTGCCTATTCTTTTCCCCTTTTATTTTCTCTTTAATGTTTTTACATATTCAGCCCTAAGAATAAAGCCCTTGGGAACACATTTGTTCTTTGCATTTCCTCTTTAAATATTGGTTTGCAATCAGATCTTGCTAATGGTATTCTTGTTTTAGCTAACCACATGCTAAAGGAGTCAGGGAAGTAGAAGTTGAAGGGAGAAAGCAGAGACTACACAACACAAGCCCTTTATACAAGCTGCAGGACAGACCCATAGCATGTCAGTATAGAAGCATTGTTTTAAGAAATGTAAAAATCATCTGAGAAGAAAATCCTTGTTCATGATCACCTAATGCCAAATTATTTTGACAAGCTTAGAAATCATCTCTCCCAAGCAAAATTTCAGACATTATTGAATGTATCCAGGGACAGGGAGTTTACTGCTTTGGGGGCATTTGTTTGGGCTATACTTGTTTGTCATGGAGTAGGTTCCTATTCATAGAGACCCTATATAGGGTTTCTGAGGCTGTAAATCTCTATGGGAGTGGAAAGCCTCATCTTTCTCCTGGGGAGTGTCTGGTGGATTAGAACCTCCAACCCTTCTGCTAACAGTCTACTACATAACCCACGAGGCTACCAGGGCTCCTGGACCATATTGGTGGTAGTGGTGGTTGTGTTCTGTTGAGTCAATTCTGACACATTGCGACCCTATACAGGGTTTCCAAGGTTGTAAAGAGTAGAAAGCTTTATTTTTCTCCTGCAGAACAGCTGGTAGATTCAAACTGTTGACCTTGTGGTTAGCAGCCAATCTCATAATCCACTATGCTACTAGCACTAAAGTGTTAGCTAAAGCCTTAAATACCCGATATTACCAGGTGGTCTCCCATCCAAGTACTAACCAGGTTCAACCCTGCTTAGCTTCTGAGGTCAGATAAGATAAGGTTCATTCAGGGTGGTATGAACATAGACCTGGCCCATACAATCGTTTAGAAATTCCTTAGAATGAGCTGATATCTATCTGCTGAGCTATTTTCTGATCCCTACTAGTCCCAAACTGTGGTTTTTGTCTCTAATCTATGAAGTTACATAGACTGAATTTGATTCCTACCACATAATTCAAACATGTTCTCAAGTGATTCCTAGGTGATACATTTCCCAAATCTCTTACCATGTCCTGTTAATCTCCCATGGACAAACTCTAACTTCTCTGCATTCCTGCTACTACCAAGTAGAGGGCAGAGACTAAAAGAGAGAAGAAAGTTCCAGAGCAGAGACAGCCTTGTGTGTCTCCTGACTTGAGACAGTATGCAGTCACTAACCCCACCTAGTTCAACACCTAGTTCAAGAATTGAAAGGAACACTGACATGGACTGACTAGATATAGCCCTCCAGTCTTCTGGCTAAATTTGGTATAACTCTCCCCCTTCAGGCACCCACTTCAGGGCTCCTGTTCCAGACTTACTTACAGAGGATGTGAAGCTTAGGGTATGGCTCCATTGCTTTTGGAACTCTTTTGTTTTTGAAGTATCTGTGACAGTTATAATCTTGGAGTCTCAGAGACTCTATTCTCTGTGAACTTTTTCAAATCTGCTCCCTTGGGCCCAAAGGCATTTCTGAAACAGATGGACAGGCATGTCTGAAAGCAAAGGCCCATGCTAACCCAGCCTTAGGCAACACTACATCTGCTTTATGGTTTAGAGGCAGTAAGTAGAGTCAGCTAGGTATAAGGATCTCCTGCCAAAATATGTCTCTCATTCTTCAGACATATTGTCAGGAGGGACCAGTCGCTGGAAAAGGATATCATGTTAGGTAAGGTGGAGGGTCAGAGGAAAAGAGGAAGATCTCCAGCAATATGGATTGGCCAAGTGGCAGCTTCGATAGACTCAAGCATGACAACAATAGTGAGAGGTTGGCCCAGGACCGGCAGTATTTCCTTCTGCTCTGCATAAGGTCGCTATGAGTCGGTGCTGACTCAATGACACCTAACAACAACAGCAACAACATATACAGTCATAGATGCTCACATTCACTTGCACAAGTACATTTTATACTTTCCAAACTGTAGTAAGCTCACAAGAATGCCATGAATTTTTTTGTGCATGTTCTTTGAACATCATAAGGTTCTTCAAGTCCCTTCATTTGCTTTAGTTTTATTTATCTTTCTTCTATCTTTTATTTTTAAGTTTTTATTGTGAAATGTGTGATAGTGTACATGGGAGAATACCAGCTTTACATTCATCCTATTGTATTTCATTTCATTACAATGATTACAATCCCCTCCATGTATCATCAGTCAACAGCATTTGCTTCCATTCCTTCTGTTTTTCTTTTTCTTTTTTTTTTGGTGGTGGTGGGGAGCTACATCAAAGTACTCAGGAATACATAACCATTCAAACAACCAAAGGGTACACCCTGCAAGCTTGCCCCCCGGCCATCAGCACACAGCCCCTCTCTCCCTCCCTGAGTCCAGAGTTCCCAGTTGCTCCATCTCTCTGTCATTGTCTCTGCCTCCATCTCTGGCATCATGCTTCTCTGGATAGGGTCCTGCACTCCGCTCTTCTCCCTTGATGGTCCCTGGGCCAACCTCACAATTGTTGCTGCACTGGAGCCCATTGATGCTGTCACTTGGCCAGTCCATCTCATTGGGGTCTTCCTCTTTTTCTCTGACCCTCC
>NW_006408658.1:3171552-3186544 GCF_000296735.1 Chrysochloris asiatica
TCCATTACTCCTTTGGATTTACATTCCCGTCACTTTTCTTTGATCCAGAGAGACCAATAGTTTCACTTTGGATGGTTGCTTTTAAAACCCTAGTCACTAATCACCAAAGTAAGTTGTAGAATAGTTTCTATGGAGAACATGTTGTGCCAGTTGACCTTGATGCCCCTTGAAACTATTACCCTGAGCCCCAGGCCCAGTGACTTTTTGCCTCATAGTGTTGGGTGATTGCTAAGCAGTTTTCATAAATTTGTCTTTTAGTCATGGTGTTGGAGGAAAATATTGAAAGTGCCGTGGGCTGTCAAAAGAACCAATAGATCTGTTTTGATCTAGGTCAGCCAGAGTGCACCTTGAAGGCCAAAATGGCCAAACTTCATCTCTCATTCTTCGGACATATTATCAGGAGGGATCAGTCACTGGAGAAGAATATCATGTTTGGTAAGGTGGAGGGTCAGAGAAAAAGAGGAAGACTCCCAATGAGATGGATTGGCCAAGTGGCAGCATTGATGGACTCAAGCATGACAACAGTAGTGAGGTTGGCCCAAGATCGGGCAGTGTTTTGTTCCACTGTGCATAAGGTTGATATGAGTTGGTACCAACTCGATGGCCCATAACAACAACAACAACAACAACAAATGATCTATAATATTCATAGATATATTTGCAGCATATCTTTGTACATGCATAGGAATATCCTCTGTAGAAACTATATAAACATATATGTTCATGTGTGTAGTTCCATTCACATTTCCTTACCAGGTCAGCTTGCATGACTATCTTTGCATCCACTTCTAGATTATTTATTATTGTGTGTGCAGGTTTGTGTATATAATTGTATTTTCCTGTCATCTTTAACTCTTGTGCTTCTCCTAGTGTTTTCCTTTGCTTTGATCACTTTGTACTGATGCCATTTTGTATATTGCCTTCCCATTCACCCAAATTAATATGTGTATACTATCCAGCTAATAATTAATTTTCCCTTTGTCTCCTATCCCTGACAACAATGAAAGAATGTTTCTACCTGTGTGAAAAACTTTCCCTGAATTTTTTTTATAATAGCGATCACATAAAATATTTGTTCTTTTGTGTTTGACTTATTTTACTCAACATAATGTCCTCTAGGTTTATCCATGTTTTAAGTTATTTAGCAGATTCATTATTAATCTTTAATATTGTGAAGTATTCCATTGTTTCCTCCACTCATCTGTCACCAGCCACTCAGAGAGTGAAAGATAAGGCTTTCTGCTTCCAGAAAGATTTATAGCCTCAGAAATCCTATACAGGGTCACTACGATTGCATTTAGCATCATCAACAGTTCTAAGAATACCTCTCTATTTCTATATTCCCACTTTCAAAAATATCCATTATACTAGAGGAATAGATTTGTTATTCCTTAAAGAACTCAGGAACCAAATCCCATATCACAACTTTCAAGTGCTCAGAGGAATCCTGAGATGCCACTCAACCTGTACTCTCCTTAGATGCTTAGAAACAGTGACTAAGAACTGGGTTTCAAATACAAGTTTGCAACTGTCTTAAAAGTTTTACTCTTTGTGTGTCATTGACGTTTACTAAATCTTTCTTCATCTCATTTTCTTCATCTCAAAGTCATAAAAATAAGACATATGCCACAGGGTTATTTAATGATTAAGATAATGATCCCACTATATTTTCACCTATGAGGTTGGCGCAGAACCTGACAGTGTTTCATTTTGCTGTGCATAGAATTGCTATGAGTTGGTACTGACTCGATGGCACCTAACAACAACAACAAGCAAATATATCCATGAATTGGAGGATCATACAGTGGGAAACATCATTAAAATTTCTTAGACATATCCAAACACCATTAAGGAATGAATTGCTGGACCTGTGGGTGATTAAGCGTGTTTCTATTCCCTATAATAGTGCTGGTAGAGTTGTCGGTTCCGACTCCACGGCACATAACAACAACAACAAGAGTTGTAGGACAAATGCTGTCTTGCTAACTACAAGATCAGTAGTTCAAATTCATAAGTCACTCCATGTGAGAAAAATCAGGCTTTCTACTCCCATAAAGATTTACAGCTTCAGAAAACCCTGTACAGGATTGATGTAAGTCAGAACTAACGAGAAGGTTCTTAACAATATTTTAGCACAATGCCTATAAGTATTGAGATTCAATATACTGTAAGCATTCTTATATTTTACCAGCTAGATATAAATGTGAAATAGTCAAATCTATGATGGTAAGTCAAAAATTATCCTCACTCTGGTTGTAGAAGTTATTTTAATCAACTTTCAAAAAAAGACAAAGACATCATTTTTTGACATGATCTCCTTGCTTTTCAACATACTTTGTCCATCTGTCAACACACTTTCATAGTCCTTTTATTGAAAAATGGCTGAGCAGTGAGCCAAGAATGCACCGCTGTTTTCACTTCATCAGAGGTGAATCTTCATTCTCAAAGGTCTCCTTTCAGGGGACCAAACAGGTGAAAGTCTCATGGAGCAAAATCAGGACTGTAGGGAGGATGCTTCAGCATCTCAAAATCATGTTTTTGCAGAGTGTCAACAGTGTGGACAGAGGTGTGAGGACGTGCATTGTCAAGCAACATCACAATGTCCTTGGATAGCCATCCTCTGTATTTAATCTGAAGTTTATGCTTCCATTCTTCAGTGAGCGTCTCACTATAATGAGCACTGTTGATTGTTTCTGATAGTGTTCCAATACTGGCCCTGAGAATCCCAAATAACAGCAAGCATTAATTTTCCACCTGATGCTTGACTTTTGAACTTTTTCTTGGTTTTCTGAGAGTCAATGACAGAATAGGGAATGGAAGCACCCTTAATTGCCCACAGGTCCAGCAATTCATTCCTTCATGGTGTTTAGATATGTCTAAAAAGTTTTAAAACTTTTCCCACTGTATGATCCACCACAGTCATGGATATATTTGTTGGTTGTTGTTGTTAGGTGCCATCGAGTCAGTACTAAGTCATAGCAACTCTATGCACAGCAAAATGAAGCACTGCCAGGTTCTGCGCCAACCTCATAATCGTTACTACATTGGAAGCTTTTGCTACTGCCACTGTGCCAATCCATCTCATTTTTTCTCTGACACTTTATTTTACAAACATGATGTCCTTCTCCAGGGACTGGTCCCTTCCGATAATATGTCCAAAGTGTGGGAGATGAAATCTGGTCATTTTGGCTTCCAAGGACGGTTCTGGCTATACTTCTCCAATACAGATTGTTTTGTTCTTTTAGCAGTCCATAGTACTTTTAATATTCTCCTGTAACACCATAACGCAAATGCATCAGTTCTTCTACAGTCTTTCTTATTCCCTGTTCAACTTCCACATGCATATTTACTGAAAATACCATTGGCTTGGTCAGGCACACCTTAGTACTCAAACTAACATCTTTGCTCTTCAACACACTAGTTCTTCCCTTTTGGTTTCCTAACTCCAGGTCTTTACATATTTCATTGTAATACTTGGCTTTCTCTACTCGAACTGCCAATTGAAATGTTCTGTTCAGCTCTTTTTCTACCTCATTTCACCCATTCATTTTAGCATCTTTGTGCTATATAGCACGTTACAATGTCTATTCTGACATCCATTTTGGTCTTTTTTTTTTTTTTTTCTTTTCTGTCTTTTTAATGACCTTGTGTTTTCTTCCTGTATAATGCTTTTGATGTAATCTTACAGGTCCTATGGTCTTCAGTCGTTACTGTCTAATGGGTCAAACCTGTTTTTTTGAGATGGTTTCTAAATTCAGCTGGAATATAGTTAAGGTCATATTTTGGCTTGCATGAACTTGTTTTAATTTTCATAAGCTTCACCTGAATTTGTACAGCAATTAGTGATCTGTTCCACAGTTTGCACTTGGTCTTGTTTCGGCTGATGATATTGAGCTTTTCCACCATTTCTCTCCACAGTGTAGTCAGTTTAATTCCTCTGAATTCCATATGGTGAGATCTATGTGTAGAACTGCCTTTTATATTGTTTTAAAAAGGTATTTGCAATGAAGAAGTTATTGGTCTTGCAAAATTCTATCATGAGATCTCCAGCATCATTTTTATCATCAGAGTCATATTCTTTAACTTCATCTTTGTCTCCAACCTTTGCATTTCAATCACCAATAAATATCAATAATCTTGAATGCACGTTTGATTAGTTTCAAACTGAAGAAGTTAGTAGAATTCTTCAATTTCATTGTCATTGGCTAACATTCATTCATTTCATTAATCAACATTTATTCAGTTGCTTATTTAACAGACATTTATAGGTCTCCTACATATGGCAACAGCCCTAGTGGTACAGCGGTTACAGTGCTTGACTTCTTATTGAAAAATAAGTGGTTTGAACCCAGAAGCCACTCCAATGGAGAAAGATGTGGCAATTTGTTTTCATAAAAATTTGCAACATTGGAGATTCTATGGGGCTGTGTTACTCTTTCCTGTATGGTTTCTAGGAGTTACACTTGGGTTGGTATCTAAGTTAGCAAAAACTAAGAACTGTTCTGTACACTGGATATAGAGCAGTGAACATAATAGACAAAATTCCCTGTCCTCATGCTGTGTGAATTGTAGTTACGTAGGCTACAGAAAAAAAATAAGTTAGCAAATTTTGTGGTGTTTAAAAAAAAATTAAACTTGCTGTTTAGGTGATTCTGACTATGGCAACTCCAGTGTCAATGTCAAACAATGACACTAGTAAATTATTTTGGTTTTAAGGGAATACTGTTAGGTACTATATATAAATAACATGATAAATGGAGGCAAGATTGAAGTTGCCAAAAACTTCATTTTGCTTGGACCCACTATCAACACTTATGGAAGTAGCAGTCAAGAAATCAAATGATATACTGCAGCAGGCAAATCTGTTGCACAAGATGTCTTTAAAGTGGTCAAGGGCAAAGATGTCAGTTTGAGGACTAAGATATGACTGACATGAGCGTTGGTGTTTTTAGTAGTTTCATACACATGTAAAAGTTGAACAGTGAATGAGGAAGACTGTAGAATTAATATACTTGAATTATGATATAGAGAAGCATTCTAAAGGTACTATGGGCTTCAAGAAGAATAAAAAAATTTGCTTTGGAAGAAGTACAACCAGAATGCTCCTTAGAAGCCAGATGGCAAGACTTAATCTCTCATACATTGGATGTGTTATCTACAGTGACCAGTCCCCTGAGAAGGACACAATGATAGGTAAAGCAGAGCGTTAGTAAAAAAGAGGAAGACACCCACTTCTATAGACTGGCACAGTGTTAGCTGCAATAGGTCCAGCTTAATGAGTATGAGGATCATACAGGATAGGGAATCATTTCATTCTGTTGTCCATTAGGTCACTGTGAATTGGAACTAACAAGATGGCACCTGACCACCACAACAATGTTGAATACAGTGGTCAGAAGCTCAATGGTCTTGAAGGAGATCTATCTACAGAAAAAGAATTCTAGGTAATGGGAACAAGTAAAATGTCCTGGAAGTAGGAATGTGGTTGATGTATTTGAGAAATCCTTAGATAGTTTGAATAGGTTGGACTGAAGTAGGAAATTCAACAGACAGAAGATCAGACTGTATAGGGTTTTTAATACGTTTATGAAGATTTTGCCTTTTATTCTGGGTGAGATGTGAGGCTATGCAGAGCTGTAGGACAGACCAGAGACATGATTGCCATGACATATTTTCTGTATTTAATTGTATTTACACATCTTACTATATTGGAGCTAAATGATAGAGATACAAACAAGAAAGACCCTCCCTCCACTTTCTCAGAAGGCCATCACAATAATCTAGAGTTGAGTTGAGGTGGTTTGGACGTGAGTATAGTAATGGAGATGGGAAGAAGTTATGGGATTCTCAGAATATTTTGAAGATAAAATTGATAGGATGTGCTTGTTGATGAGAAATTTATGATAAAGGAAAGAGGAAAACAGGGATGCCTCTGAAGTTTTTATCTTGAAAAGCTGGAAATATGGAATTGGCATTAGCTGGGATATGGAAACAACAGAAAATGATCCTCTGTTTCCCAAATGAAACAAAGACTGTACTTTGACTCTTGCTTATCAAGTTTCTGGTATGTTCTTCTCTTGTTGTTCTGCCAGCATATCATCTCACTGCCTGTGTGGAGACTTTGGGTCTTACCTAGACAATTCTTCTCTTCTCTGTTTATTGATGTGTCTTACCTGTTATTATACACGTGTTTTTAAATGTTTCATTATGAATTGAGTGGAGGCTTACAGAGCAAATCAGTTTTCCATTTAACAATTCATACACATGTTGTTTAATCTCATTGTTTATGATCCCCACAATGTAATATCACTTATTCCAAATCCCTTATGCCTTTTTTTACGTGTATTTTGATCTCATATTATAATGTAATGTAATTGTGTTTTGTGTATTTCTGCCTTCTCCTTAGACTGCATGCTCCTTGAGTAACAAGACCAAAATGTGTTCATGTTAGTATTCGATTTTCTAGCAACAAATGGGATACAAAATAGCATTCGTAATAATTTGAATGTCTAAAGGAAAATGTTCAAGTATAACTGTTACTATAACCATTTGAAGTTATTTTTCAATCTTCCAAGGCGGCTTCCAAAGTCTATACACTATCTTTACGTACTGATCTTTCCCATCAGTCAAATATTTTTAAGCAAGTACTAGCTTTCAATCTACCCAGGCCCAATTGGGGTTTATTCAGAAGCAGATAATTAGATTTTATACTTGATTCATAGCCTCTGATTGAGTGGCATGGTAAGAGATTACACATAGTGTCTCTGCCTAAATACCATGGAATGACAAGAAGTAAGATGTGCCCTTGATAAGAGAGAAACCACATAGTTCTTATCAGCCATTCTAGTGAGGAGACTAGGGCTATATGTTCCTTCCTAAGTCTCTGCCTCAAATTGAGATTTTTAGTATTCTTAACACAAAAAGGCAACGCAAAAAGGCAAACATAATTACTTTCTATTGTCATCCATTTCTCTTCAGTAATTTCCAAATCCCCTGTTTAATTTCCTGAGTTCTTACCCCATAGACAATGGGATTCAGAGCAGCCGGAATTACATGGTGTAGAACATTAAGTAAGACAGGAATTTCAGGAGAAACCTTTTTCTTAGCCATATGAGTAAACACAAAAACCAGCAAGATGGTGCTAAAGAAGAGAATGAGAATAAAGTGTGAGCCACATGTGCTCAGAGCTTTGGCAGCTGCCCCCTTTGTCTTAAGTCTAAGAACAGCTCTAAGAATGAAACCATAAGAGATAAAGATCAGGATGAGGTCAGAACCCAGAAGAGTCCAGGCCACACTCAACTGGTAGATTCTATTAAGGGCAACATTATCACAGGAGAGCTTGGACACCGAGAGGTTGGCACATAGACAGTTCTCAATGACATTTTTTTCACAATAATGGAGCCGAGCAGAAAGTATGGGGATAGGTGCAGTGAGAAGTGTATTCCTGGTCAAGATGAAGACAACAGCCTTTGCCACAAATTGATCAGTGATGATGGATGGGTAACGTAGAGGCTTGCAGATGGCCACATAGCGGTCATAGGCCATGGTTAGGAAGGTACATGATTCCATGGACAGGAAATTATTCATAATAAACATCTGAATGAAGCAAGCAGAGAAACTGATAGGTCTGAGGTCAAACCAGAAGATGGCCAAGACCTTGGGGATAACAGTAAGGCAGAGCACAATGTCCAGCAGTGAAAGGAGGCTGAGTAGGTAGTACATGGGCTCATGCAGGGAGGCTTCCAGCCAGATGGTGATAACAAGGGTGACATTGGCCCCCATGGCCAGGAGGAAGAGGAGGCTGAGTGGCAGGGAGAGCCAGCACTGCCAGTTGGGAGATCTGACAAAACAGTTCAGGAGGAAATCAGAGAATTCAATAGAGAATGAATTGTTGTAAAGCGGCATTGGCAGTAACTTTAGTGAGGGAGATGCCTTTGAGTCTCTGAAGAAGAAAGATGGAGTTAATTCTACCATAAAACCTGATGACTATATACTCAGTCTGTGTGATATACAAGAATAAGAACAAAACTCACACTGTTCATCTCTAATATCCTTTATGACTAGCACATTCTCTGTCACATAAAAAGCAGCTAACAAATATTTTTTGACTAAATATAAGAGAAAGAGTGAGTAAAATAATGTTTCCCATCTTAATTTTTTCATTTGTGTTCCATTTGAGATGTAAATTCTATGAATTCATCTTTGAGTTTGTTTGCTTGGTTAATATTTAAGGTATCATGAATTATTAAGCATCACATGTTTTCTAAATGAAGCCTGTAAAATCAAAGAAAGGGATATTGAGGAAATATTTCCATTTAAAATATACACAAATGTTATCTGAAGATTGCATGACATCCATTATCAAGTTTTAAAGGTAGTGAAAGATGAGATCATCCAGGAACATGTTGGATTGGGTACGTAGAATAAATCTTTGGATGAAAATGAACAAAAATATTTATCTGTATTTATATTCACAGTTACACATACACTATCCCTGCATCAATATCTATATTTACATGTCTTGAATGAGCAGGCATAAAAGAAGAATATCAGGAAAGAATAAAGGAATGAGAGAAATAGAGAGTTTAACTTTGATTCTGGGTTCCAACTTCAGTGCATTTGTGGCATCACATGGATATATGTTTGCAATAAGTAGTTTTCATTTTTTTATGGAGCTGAAGAATTGAAGATAAAAATCCAGTACTCATACAGGTGACAGAATTTATCATATAAATAAGACTGTTCAGTATTCCACCCTCAATAAAAGTTTACACTAGAAATAACTCCATTCTTCTATTGCCACTCTCTGTACCCATACTGGGAATATCAGATAGAACGAATTATCCCAAAGCATATTATAAAGGAGGCATCTTCTATAAATTTCCTGAACCGAGGCTGTCCCTTATATGAAATGATACAACTGTTTGGCTCAAAAATAAAATTAATTTTATCCTGTACAGCCAATGTCCTTGGAAGATAACAGAAGCAAGCACAATTATTTATTGAAGAATAGCCTTCATCTTCAAATACACATATAACATTCTGAAAGACAATGAGTCATTTGTAGTAAAATATTATTAATTTAGAATAGAAAAAAACTGCAAAAGGTCATAAAAACAATAGATAGTAGATTGCAGTCTACAAAATCTTAAGATATGAAGATACTTGATAAAGAATATTGAACAAATTTACTTACTTGGTTTTAAGAAATTAAAGGTATGCTTGAAAATACAAGCAAAGGATAAGTATATTTAAAGGAATTTGATGTCTCCCCCAAATTAAAATATAATATTAAAATAAAAATTTTAAGAGATGGTAGATAAGGAACAGTTGAAGTGATATTTAGTCAACTAGAAAATTGAACTGGAGAGGTTTTTTAAAAACAAAGCTCCAAAAGACAGAAAAAAAAAAAAAAATCCACCCCAAAAATGTAGTTAAGAGCAAAGATATGGGATTTTGTTTAAACTTAGTCATTCTACCTTTTTTGTTGTCTTACTGTGACTAAGAAGATAGAAACTACAATTAATATTTTGTTGAGGGTTCCAGAAACTATAAAAAGTAAAATATCAGATTTTCCAAAGAGCTAGATACTAGAAAATATAATATCAATATTAAGAACTCAATGGATGGGTTTAACAAAAGATTAGGCAGTGTAAGCCTTGATGGAATCCAAGGAATCTTTCCAAAATGAAAGTGGAGGAGAAAAATACTGAACAAAATGTACTACTATACATCCAATTAAATTTCCAGATTAGAGAGGGGAAAGAATGATGCAAAAGATTTGGAACTTTTCTGAAAAGATGAAAAGCATCTTTAGCTAGATTCAGGAATTGCAATAAATTTTAAGTGGTCTAAGGAAAAACAAGAGTACATCTAGACATATGATCCAAGTTAATGTATTTATAATAGTTCTATCTTCCTTCTCTCAATTCTTAGGTTTCTCTGTGTAGGTTACTAAGAAGGGACTGGTCTTTGTACAAAGGACAAATCCAAGTGAACTTTCTGCAAAATTCTTGAGTCTTGTGGCTGGAGAACAACCTTTGTAATGGCCTCCATAATCTCTTTCATGACAAAAGTAGAATTTTAAGATGTTGGATAAGAATTTGTGTTAATTATTGCATCTGAGATCCAACTTACTCATTAAGGCCTGGAGGCAAGTGATGATGCAAGGAGAGATATCATGAGGGGAAAAGATAAGGTCATTGAATGTAAAAAGGTACCATAAGGTTATTCCCTGGGGATTTCTGTTGAATTGAAGAAAACTGTACACAATGGAATGAGTTTATATTGAATAAGTAAATGATAACATTAGAACAAAGGAAAAGAGTTAAGAAAACAGAAGCAGAGGAATAAGAAATAGAGGATAAGAGAAACTAAAAAAAAAGAGAGAACTGAAATTAAAATAGACAAGACTGGTGTGAGAAAAACGAAGTAAAAATAAAAAAAGCATAAGGAGAAACATGTGATTTTATTAAATGATAGAAGTGAAAAGCAGATTAGTGAACATTAATAAGTAGTGATGATAAAGAGCGTGTTTGGAACTCTCTCCCCTTTCAAATCTTCTCTCGCTCTCATGCACTCATAAGGATTCCCATTAAGACTGCTTAAGATAGCTCCACCTGATACCCTGCTTCTGATCCTTGTGCCCTAATTTGAGTAAACTCCCTCCCCAGAAAGTACAGAAGTCTAGACCTAACCTTGAGACAGTTATCTCTATTCAGGCCTATGCCATTCCTCTACTCAAGTACCCCACCCTTTCTTCCTGCCTTGACCCTCATACTTCAACACTAGTTTCCCCAGTTGCAAGCCCAGTTCTAATTCCATCCCAGTCCCTGCTCTAGCGAGATATCCGGTATTATAGTAGTGACTTGGTGACTTTATTTTGCTAAGAAAAAGACTTACTAGATGGAAATGTTGATCTCATCAGAGAGGAATCTTCCCAACCCTGCCTGTACCTTCCACACTCTGGTTCTCAGAAAGAAGAGTTTATGCTTGACTTTCAACTTCTTCTGCTTCCCCAGAGATGTACCCAGGAGTCCAATGTTTTCTTATCCCAAGGGAAAAAGCATTCATCTCAGCTTTTCACCTCCTGTGATCCTTGAACAAAGTCACTGTTGCCTCGGGAGGTATAGAGGAAGTCTCAGAGTTATCTCCCCTCTCACCAGTTGAATGGATAGGATGTGATACTTAGGTAAAACAGGTATGAATAATTGTATAAAAGTAAAGTCTTAGGAGAGGACAATTAAGGTAAAATTCTACTGGATATGAACTTCTGATTTTTGGAAATGTATTGATCCAAATTATGCATTCATGGATATGCATAAACTTAATCATACACTCTTACACTGCTAATTTGTAGCAATTATAGCACACTCAGAGAACATCCTTAATTTTCAATGTCTGTGACCAGTAGACCAACTTGTGTAGAATGTTTTCAGAAAGCTCTTTTCTTATGAGTTTTTAAACACAAAAATTCAATAAAGTTGCTTACATGGAATGATTTAATTCATAATATACTCCACTAATGCCTGGGACTCCTGCTGGAACTGCAGGATAAGCACTAGATTCTGATCCACAAGTTCAGTGGCTTAACCCCACCAACAGAGAGATACCCTATACAGGGTCACTGAGAGAATGATATTTAAGTACCTTCAATGAATTGAGAGAAAGGTCAAGAAAAGCAAGGAAGGATTCAGGAAAACACTACAGGAACAAACAAACAAAACTGGTGAAAGATTTGAGACAATACAAAGTTTGCATATTGAAATGTACAAGATTAATACTAAGATTTTAGAAATGGACAATACATTGAAAGTACAAAGGAGTAGATTTAAATCAATGGAAGCCTGAATTAGTGAGCATGAAGATAAATCTCTCAATACTAGAAGGACATTCAGAATAAATGTGGAAAAAAATCAAAGAAAGTCTAAGATTTATGTTGGACACCATTAAGAGGAATAATTAATGAGTGATGGAATTCCAGAACAAGAAGAGACAAAGAAAAGCAGGAAAAAAAAAAAAAAGTTGCAGAGTTGCTTGAAGAAAATGTCCACAAAGTCATGAAAAACAAGAAGATAAGCATTCAAACAGTTGAATAAACACACAGGATGGATCTCCAAATAAAATCATCAAGACATACCATAAACAAACTCTCCTAAATTGAATACAAGGGAAGAATTCTGAAAGCAACTAGGGAAAAATGAAAAGTTACCTACAAAGGAGACTACCAATAAGACTAAGCTCTGATTTCTTAGTAGAAACCATGTAGGCAAGAAGGCAAAACTTCTTAAAAAATAAAACTCCCAAAGAACAAAAAAATTGCTAACTAAGAATCAAATATCCAGCACAACTGTTCCTCAAACAGGACATCAATATTAGAACCTTCCAGAAAAACAGAAATTAAAGGAATTTCTAATAACCAGACTAACTTTACAAAAAATAGTAAAGGGAGATCTTTTTTAAGTTTTTCTTTTGTGGGAGGATGTACACAAAAGCACTCAGGAATATATAATCATTTAAACAACAAAAGGGCACATTCTGTAAGCCTGCCTCCTGACTGCCAGCACTCAGTCTTTCCCTTACCATGAGTCTAGAGTCCTCAGCTGCTCTCTCTCTCCATGTCCTCATCTTTGCCTCCATATCTGATGTCGCTGCTTCTCTGCATAAGGTCCCACATTATGCTCATGCTCTTCTCCCTTGATGATCTTAGTGTCCTCTGTTTCTGGATGGTAAGGAGAACTACTCCCCTGTTTTTGTTACAAAACTTCTGCCTTTACAGTTGCGATAGTCGCAATGAGTCATGAAAACAATTACTCATTATTGAATCATAAGAATCTTATCACCATGTCTTATCACCAGACCCATCTAGACAAGCTGAAAACTATCCAGTGGGGACTCTGCTTTCCCTGCACACTCTTAAACTAAACTCCCTCTTGAAATCTTGTCAGCCAGTCACTTCATGCCTTTATTATCCCCTCATTTTAGGTAGCCAATGTCTAAGTTACCTGTCCCTATCTACCCTGTATGCAGAGGGGATAAGATTGATACTTGATGTGAAGGCCCTTTCCCTCTTAGTTGGTATTTTGAGCTACTACATCCATAATTATAGATCAAGTTCATCAAATTGTAGCAATTTACACTTGTTTTCTTTATCAAATATATATATTTTTATCTTTCTCTAGTTGAATTCTGATTATCAAGCCATCAAGATTAGCTCAAATAGGTACTATCTGCAAGTTTGGGCATTCTTGTGCATCTCCCCTTACTTCATATCAGCTGGATGCTTCACCCTGAGCTCTAGCCCTCTGTGGCTATGTCCTTGTCCATGGGCTCAGGAGACCCCAGGTCTCAACACATGTTGGACCAACCAGACTAAAGGGAATTCTTTAGATTGAGAAATGAAGACACCTTCATATAAAAACAGAGAGGAAAAGCATAAAGAGTTGGTCAACATGAAAACAACAGGAATGAAGAAAATGCCCAAACAAAATGAACTCAGTAAAGAAAATTATATGGAACAAAGAAAGCAACAGCACTACAAAAAAACAAAAAACAAAAAACAACACAGTAACATGATAGTAATCAATTCATGCCTAACAATAATTGCACTGAATGTCAAAGTATTAAATGAAGTACTCAAGGGATAAAGTATAGCAGAATGGATAAGAAACAGGTTTTCTCAGTATGATCATAGATGAAAAAATTCTCAACAAAATTCTAACCAACTGAATTAAAAAAAATAAAAAAATAATACATAGTGACCAAGTGGGATTCATTATAGGCCTGCAAGGATGGTTAGTAGTTGAAAATCAATATAAGCCACCAGAGAAGTAAAACAAAGTAAAGAATCACATGATCATGCCAATTGATACAGAAAAGGAATCTGACAAAGTCCAACTTCTATTCCTGATGAACGCACGCAACAAAATAAGAATAGAAGGGAAAGTCCTCAACATAATTAAGGGCATATATACAAATTCACCAGAACTCCTACTGTGGTGCTGTAGGATTAGCACTGGACTGAAAACCACAAGGTTGGTGGTTCAAATCCATAAGCTGCTCCTTGGAAATCTTCTACAGTGATGCTATGAATCAGAATTGACCCCATGGCTCCTAACAACAACAATATAAATCCATCAGCCAATATTACTCTCCATGGAGAGAAATGGAAAACATTTGCTTTGCAAACAGGAACAAGACAGGATACCTTTATCACAATTCCTATTCAGTATTGTGCTAGTGGTCCTAGTCATAGCTGTAAGATCAGAAAGAGAAATCAAAGGCATTCAAGTTGGCAATAAAGTACAACTCTATTTGATGATGATATGATCCTATACATAGAAAATCCCAAAGACTCAGCAAGAAAATCATTGGAACTCATTGAAAGATTCAGCAAACAGATAGGGTACAAGAACAATATACAAAAAACAGCTGAATTCCTTTTCACTAATAAAGACATCTCTAAAAAGGAAATCAGGAAAACAATACTACTTACAGTATCCAGGAAAACAATACTACCTACAGTAGCCACCCAAAAGAAGAAATACTCAGGGATAATTTTAACCAAAGAGACAAAAGACCTATACAAACAAAACTATAAAACACTGCTATAAGAAACCAAAAGAAACCTATAAAAATGGAAGAATATATCTTCATATTGTGAGGTCTATAGATATAATGCAATCCAAATCCAGATTCCAACATGATTTTTAAAAGAGATGAAAAAATTAGCTTTATATGGAAAGGAAGAAGACCCTGGGAAAGCAACACATTATTAAAGAAGAAAAAGTTGGAGGCCTCTTAGTTCCTCTCCTCAGAGCATACTACACAGCCACAGTGAATAAAACAGCCTGGTACTGGTACAATGAAAGACAAATATATCAATGAAACAGAATTAAGAACACCAAAAGTAATTTTTAAAAATGTTTTATTATGAATTATGTGATAGTTTATATGGGAGAACATTAGTTTTTCATTCATCCTATCGTATATC
>NW_006408658.1:3188379-3189607 GCF_000296735.1 Chrysochloris asiatica
ATTTCTCCTTTTGTGACTGACTTATTTCACTCAACATAATGTCTTCAAGGTACATTCATTTATGTGGTGGCTTGCAGCTTCCTTGTTATTCTTCAAGATAGTATAATATTACATTGTGTGTATGTACCACAGTTTGTTTATCCATTATTCAGTTGATAGGCACTTTGGCTGTCTCCATCTTTTTGCTATTGTAAATAGTGCTGCTATGAACATTGGTGTGCATATATCTTCTCATGTTACGGCTCATTTTTCTTGTGGGTAAATACCAAGTAGAGGAATTGCTAGATCATAAGATATTTCTATTTCCATCCTTCTGAGGAAGTGCCATATTGCTTTTCAGAGAGGATGGATCATTTTTCAGTCCCAGTAGCAATGCAGGAGTGTCTCAGTCTCTCAACATCCCTACCAGCATTTATTGTCCTCTACTTTTTAAATCTTTGCTGTTACGACACTCAAGCCTGTTGCTTCTGCCACTGTGCCAATCTAGCTCTTTGTGTGTCTTCCTCATTTTCTCTGATCCTCCACTTTACTAAGCATTATATCCTCCAGGGACTGGTCCCTCCTAGCAATATGTCAGAACTATGAGAGACGAAGTCTCACCATCCTTACTATTAAGGAGTATTTTGGCTATATTTACTCCAATATATATTTGTTCTTCTGGAAGTACTTTTAATATTCTTCTCCAGCACCATAACTCAAAGGCATCAATTCTTCTATGTTGTTGTTGTTAAGTACCGTGGAATTGGTTCTAACTCATAGTGACCCTGCACAGGGTTTCCAAGGCTGTAAAGGCTCATCTTTCTCCCAAGGAACTGCTGGTAGTTTTAAACTGCTGACTTTGAGGTTAGTAGCTTGACTTGTAACCACTACGCTACCAGAGCTCCTTAACAATTCTATAGTCTTCCATATATATTATGCAACTTTTACATGCATATGAGACTGTTGAAAATATCATGCCTGGGGTCAGGCACACCTTAGTCCTCAAACTGACATCTTTGCTCTTGAACACTTCAAAGAGGTCTCGCACAGCACATATGCCTAATTCAATATGTCATTTGATTTTCCTACTGTTGTTTGCATGAGTGTTGATAGTGGATCTGAGTAAGAGGCAGTTATTCAAAAGGAACAAGGGACACCGAATAGTCTAAAATCAGCAAGGGAGTGTGCCAGGGTTGTATGCCTTCACCATACCGATTCTATCTGTATGCTGAGTGTATAGTCCAAGAAG
>NW_006408658.1:3189973-3190623 GCF_000296735.1 Chrysochloris asiatica
ATTATGTTTAATGTGTTGAATATGAAGCAGACTACAAATTTAGGCTCATAGCCTTTAATAAATTTAAAAAATTCCTTCCATTTCTATATTTCTGAGAGTATTGTTTTTCATCACCAATGCATGGTAAATACTGCAGAGTGCTTTTTCTGTATCTATTGAAGGGTTTATATTTTTCCTTTTATGTTAATGAAGTTAGTTAAATGCAGGTCAACTTTAGTATGTTAAAGTAACTTCTAATTTCCTTAGTTGCTATAGTTGTTGCTGTTAGGTGACATCCAGATGGTTCTGACTCTTGTTAAGCCTGTGTACAATAGGACAAAACATCCTTCTGCATCATCTTTACAGTTGTTGATACTTGAACACCTTTTTGCAGCTGCTACATCAGTCCATCTTGTTAAGGGTCTTCCTCTTTTTAACTGAAACTCTACTTTACCAAACATGATGCTCTTCTCCTAGGAAGGGTCCTTCCTCATAACATGTCCAAAGCACATGAGATAAAGTCTCATCTTTCTCACTTGAAAGGAGCATTCTGGCTATACTTCTTTCAAGTCATATTTGTCCATTCTTCTGGCAGTTCATGATATGATCAATGTGGCCAATGCCATAATTCAAAAGCAATAACTCTTCATTCATCTTACTTATTCATTGTC
>NW_006408658.1:3191093-3200139 GCF_000296735.1 Chrysochloris asiatica
GCTATGAGTCTAAACCAACTTCATAGTACTCAACAACAACAATATCTTGAGGAGTTATTTTATAGCACATTTTCCCAAGATAATATGTCATTTGATTTCTTGACTGCTGCTTTCACAGGAATTTATTGTGAAAAATGAAGTATTTGACAACTTCATTATTTTTTCCATTTATATGATGTTACATATTGGTCCAGTAGTAAGGATTTTTGTTTTCTTTATGGCAAGGTGTAATCAATATTGAAGGCTGTAGTGTTTGATCTTCAAAATAAGTGTATTCAATCTGGTAAGGTCCATGTGAATAGTCACCATTTATGTTGTTGAAAAGGTATTTGCAATAAATAAGTTGTTGATCTTGCAAAATTCTGCCATGCAATCCCTGGGGTTGTTTCTATCATCACAGTCATATTTTCCAACTACTAAGTCTTCTTTGTTTTCAACTTTTGCATTCTAATTACCAGCAATTATCAGTTATCACCCACTTTTTTGCCAGTTTGTCAAACTGTGATGGCTTGTATTGCTGTGCTACTTGAAACTATGACACTGGCATTTCAAATAGCAACAGGGTCACCCATGGTGTACAGATTTCAGCAGACTTTCCCACCAAGCCAGACTAAGAAGGAGGACCTTGTGGTGGACAATGTAAACCTTACAAAGAGCAGTGGAACGTTGTCTCATATAGGCTGGCAGATGAGTCCCTCAAATTACAACTGAAGAAGAACTGACTCCTCAGAGTAGAGTCAATCTTAATGATATGGTTGGAGCAAAGCTTTTGTGACTTTTATTTGTAGATGTGACATGACTCAACATGAGAAAAAAACAGCTAAAATATCCATTAACATTCAGAACAGGAATGTACAAAGGATAAATGTAGGAAAATATGAAGTCATTAAAAATAAAATGGAATACTTGAAGATATCATATTATTCTAGGCATTAATGAGGTAAAATGCAGTTGTATTGGTCATTTTCAAATGAACAATTATGTGGTCCACCATGCCAGGAATTTTTCCAACTACTGAATAGTAGTTGTTAAGTGTCACCAAGTTTGTTCCAACTCATAGCAACCCTGTATCGAGTTTCCAAGGAACAGCTGGAAGGTTTGAATTGCCAACCTTGTGGTTTGCAGTCCAGTGCAGATTTTACACAGCCACACCAGATGTCTCCAGATAGTAGTGTTGTTTTTGTTGTTAAGTACTGTGGAGTCGGTTCCAACTCATAGTGACCCTGTACATGGTTTCTGAGGCTGTAAATCTTTATGGGAACAGAAAGCCTCATCTTTCTCCCATGGAATGGCTGGTAGTTTCCAACTGCCGATCTTGAGGTTAGCAGCTTGGTTTGTAACCACTACGGTAGTACTTGGAAAATATGGTCTTTGTGATAGAAATGATGCTGGATATTGAATAATAGAAAATTTCAAGACCGATGACTTATTCATTCCTTTTTTCAACAAAATAAATTATGGCTACATGTGGAAATCCCAGATGGAATACACAGGAATCAAACTGATGACATATATGGAAAGAAGCAATGGAGAAGCTCAGAATCATCATCCAAAACAAGGCCATAGGCAGACTGTGGAACAGATCATCTATTGCTCTTATGCAAGTTCAGACTAGTGCTCAAAAGTTCAAACAATTCAACAAGAGTCAAAATATGACCTTGTGTATATCCTGTTTGAATTAAGAGATCATCTCAAGAGCAGATTTGATGCATGAGACACTAATGACTGAGGGCCAGATGAGTTGTAGGATGACATAAGAACATAATACATGAATAAAGCAAAAGGTCATTTAAAAGAGGGGAAGAGACAAATGACTAGAGTGAATATCAGAAGAAACTCTGAAACTTGCTCTCCAGCATAGAAATGTTAAGACAAATGGAAGAAATAAGCATGTAAAAAGAGTTGAACAGAAAATTTCAAAGGGCAGCTCTGAGGAAGACAAAGTCAAGTATTACAATGAAATGTGCAAAGACTTGGAGTTAGAAAACCAAAAGGGAAGAACAAAATTAGCATTTCTCAAGTTGAAAGAAATGAAGAAAAATTCAAATCTTGGGATGTAATATTGAAGAATTCGATTAGCAAAAATATTGAACGATGACAAAAGCTTTCAACCATTTCAGGATTAAGAACCAGTGGTCTTGAGGGAAGAAATCCAAGCTGCACTGTAGGCATTAGTGGAAAACAAGAATTGATGGAATACAAATTGAAGTATTTCCACAAACTGATGCTGTGCTGGAAGCATTTACTCATCGACATAAAGAAGTTTTGAAGACAACTATCTGGCAAACTGACAGGAATAAATCCATATTTGTGCTCATTCCAAAAAAGTTGTGAACCTATATAAGGTGGAAATTATCACATGCAAGTAAAATTTTGCTCAAGACAGTTGAAAAGCAAGTGCAGCAGTATATCAATAGGGGAATGCTAAAAACCCAAGCCACATTCAGAAGAGGACATGGAATTGGAGATATAATTGCTGATATCAGATGAACCTTGGCTGAAATCAGAGAATATCAGAAGGGCATTGTGTTTTGTTGACTATGCAAAAGCATTAGACTGTGTGGCTCATAACAAACTATGGGAAACATTGCAAAAAATGGGAGATCCAGAACATTTAATTGTGCTCGTGTACATAGACCAAACAGCAGTCATTCAACCAAAACAAGGGGATAGTGAGTGGCTTAAAATTAGGAAAGGTGTGTGACAGGGTTGCAGCCTTTTGCCATATGTATTATTCTGTATGTTGAGCAAATAATCTGAGAAACTAGACTATGTGAAGAAGATTTTGGCATTGGGATTTGATTAGCAATCCCAGATACCCATATGACACACATGCTTACTGAAAGTGAAGTGTACTTGAAGCACTTGCTGATGAAGATCAAAGATTATAGACTTCATTATGAACTACAACTCAATGTTAACAGGACCAGTGAAAACATTAAAATAAATGGAAAGAAGTTTGAGATTGTTAAGGATTTTATTTTACTTGGATCCACAATCAATGTTCATTAAGAAGATAGCAGTCAAGAAATCAGAGGATGTATTGCATTAGGCATATCTGCTGCAAAATATTTCATTAAAGAACAAGATGTGACTTTGAGTACTAAGGTGTTTCTGACCAAAGCCAGGGCACTTTCAATTACCTCATATGCATGTGAAAGCTGGATAGCAAATGAAGATGATCAAAGAAGAATTGATGCTTTTGAATTATGGTGTTGGCAAAGAGTATTGAAGGCATCATGGACTGCCAGAAGAACAAGTGGGTCTATCTTGGAAGAAGTACAACCAGAATGCTTCTTAGACGCTAGGCTGGTTAGATTTTATCTCACATACTTAGGACGTGTTATCAGTAGGGACTAGTCCCTGATAAAGGGCATAATGCTCGGTAAAGTAGACAGCAAAAAAACAGGAAGTTGCCCCCAACCAGACCAATTGATACAGTGGCTGCAATAATGGCCTCAAACACAATTGTGAGGATGGCACAGGACCAAGCAGTGTTTTGTTCTGATATGCATGGGGACACTCTAAGTCACATCTGAACATGCTGCAAATGACAAACTGAATGACAAACAACATTCATCAATAAAAAGAATATTTCAAGAGCTATCTTAAAGTACAACACTGTCAGTGATACAGTAATATCGACAGGCCTTTAAGGAGTCCTGGTGTGGCCCTATAGGATAAGCATTAGACTACAAGGTAGGTTTGAACTGCAAGGTTAGTGGTTCAGATTCACCAGCCACTCCTCGGAAACATTATACAGAGTCACTATGAGTTGGAACTGACTTGATGGCACTTAACAACAACATAAGGAAGATAGTTAATAACACATTATTCAAATGCACACACTATAAGAACTAATGTCAAAGTTTAAGAAATTGAATTTTTCCAACTTCTGCATGTGATATTGATCAGGCAAAAAGTATGCATTGATACTTGCCAGAATAGAACTTGCTTATTTATGATTTATTAATTTTGCTGTTTACTCAATTTCTTAATGTTTGTTTAGAATTTGTATATATGTATTCATGAAAGTGGAAACTGTCACTTTAAATTTCCACTTTCATGAATACAGACTTTCATGGACCAAGGGGGCAGTTGTTTGAACAGAACATGGGAACACTGAATGGTTTTAAACTAAGAAAGGTGTGTGACAAGGTTGTGTTTTTTCACCATACTTATTCAACCTGTATGCTGAGGAAATAATCTGAGAAGCTGGGTTATATGAAGAAAAATGTGGCATCAGCATTGGAGGAAGGCTCATTAACAACCTGCGATATGCAGATGATACAACCTTGCTTGCTGAAAGTGAAGAGGACTTATAACATTTACTGATGAAAATCGAAAAGCACAGCCTTCGGTGTGGGTGTGGATTACATCTTAATGTAAAGAAAACAAAAATCCTCACCGCTGGATCAATAAGCAACATTCTTATCAACAGAGAAAAGATTGAAGTTGTCAAGGACTTCATTCTTCTTAGATCAAGTATCAGCACTCACGGAAGCAGCAGTCAAGAGATCAAACGACATATTGCGTTAGGCAAATCTGCTGCACAAGACCTTTTTTAAAGTGTTGAAGAGCAAAGATGTCAGCTTGAGGACTAAAATGCGCCTGACCCAAGCCATGGTGTTTTCAATAGCCTCATATGGATGCGAAAGCTGGACAGTGAATAAGGAAGATCATAGAAGAATTGATGCTTTTGAGTTGTGATGTTGGAGGAGAATACTGAAAGTGCCATGAACTTCCAAAAGAACCAATAGATCTGTTTTAGAAGAAGTGCAGCCAGAGTGCTCCTTGGAGGCCAGGATGGCTAAACTTCGTCTCTCATACATTGGACATATTGTCCGGAGGAAACAGTCACTGGAGAAGGATGTCATGCTGGGTAAGGTGGAGGGTCAGAGAAAAAGAGGAAGACCCCTAACGAGATGGATTGGTCAGGTGGCATCATTGATAGACTCAAGTGTGGCAGTGGTAGTGAGGTTGGCCCAGGATCGGACATTGTTTCGTTCTACTGTGCATGGGGTTGCTATGAGTCGGTTCCGACTCGATGGCACCTGACAACAACAACAACAACATCCTAATGTCAGCCACTCTTTGGTACAAGTCTACTTGCACCTGTGCTCAGAGCTTCTGTAACTTTCTGTTTCTCACTACTAACCCTAGTCCCAAGCTATTTGCTTTATCTCCAACTTTTCTAAATAGATATTTATACCTGGGCCCAATGGTAGCACCTAACATATAAGAGGGTAAGTAAAACATTATTGCTGCAAAATAATAGAAACCTTTATTAAACAAAAATATCAAAATGTGAAACCATTCATTCTTGACGTATCCTCCATCTAGGTCTGTACACTTCTGAAGACAGTGTTTCCCTCTCTCTAATCAGTCCCCAAAGAATTCTCCACTTCTATTTACACCCAATCAAAGTTGCAGTTTTAGTATCATTGAAGAATTCTAATTGCATGTCTACTGTTGTCATCATTTGTTGTTAAGTGCCATCGAGTCAGTTCTGATCCATAGCAACCCTGATAGGGTTTCTGAGGAGTGGCTGGTGAGTTTGAACTGCTAATCTTGTGGTTGAGTGCTTATCCTAATGGAGATTTCTCATTTCTAAACAAGAGTGCTCTGGTCAGTCACAAATCTAAGCTGAGTACCTCTTTCAACTGATTTAAAGAAAACCATGTATTCAATTCATATCTGGAGTTTAGAAATAAAAATAAATGTTGAGTATCTATAGGAATAATGAATTATACTCAGATTTTTCTGACTTTGGTATCAAGCCCTACCTTGTCTTTAACCTACATAGTTTATAATTTTTCTAAATTTCTGTGTAAATGATATAGAAGAGAAGGGGTATTGTAAGCTAGAAGTCAATAATACTTAGACCTGGACATTCATGCAATTATTTACACATAAAATGACTTCACTTCAAGTGAATAAACAGTGCCATGTCTGTTTAATGTCCAAATGTAGGACTTAGCTTATTGGAAACTGAGTTACTAAAACAGAAGGACAGAAAAAGAAAGGAAAAATAAAGAGGAAAGAGAGCTTGAATGAAACTGCAAATAAGAATAGAGAGCATAAAGATAAAAATAGGGCAATTATTCTAAAGAAGGAAGAAGAAATTTGAAGGCTTCTATATGTAATGTTAAACTATGGATTAAGAGATGTTCAAATTCTGACATTGCCATAAACCATTGCATACAGCTTATTTCCTTCATCTCTAGTTATGAAATTACTGTATCAGTGTTGTTTCAAATTTTAATCTTAACTACAAGAGAAGACATGGATATAGTTCACACACCATGACTCTCAGAACATATGCTTTCTCCATTACTATCTGCCTTTTGCCTGGTGAAACATGGAAAATGGGGCTGTAATATAATTTTGCTTTATCTGTCAACCCTAAACCACTACCTATCAAAATGCAAAATTTGGCCACTATTACCCTGTATTATATAAGGCATGGAAGACTACACAGGTTATTATATTTGGAGTAGTATGTGAATATATTTTTGAATGTTTGCAGAATTACTCTTTCTGTACAAATATCTTCACAACCCTTTCCCGTATCTGCTTGGTCCTGACTCCATAGATGACTGGGTTAAGGGCAGGTGGGACAACTACGTAGAGATTAGCCAAAAGAATGTGGATGTATCGGGGAATGTTCTGGCCAAAGCGATGGGTCATAAAAGAAAAAAATGCTGGTGTGTAGAAACACAGCATGACACAAACATGGGAACCACAGGTATTGAGAGTCTTTAGTCTGGCTTCCTGAGAGGAAAGGTGAAAAACAGCTCGAAGGATGAGTACATAGGAAGAAGCAATTAGGATCACATCCACAACAATATAAGAAATCACCATGAGCCCATAAATTATGTTGATCTTGATGGGAGCACAGGCCAATCGAGCAAGACCCATGTGCTCACAGTATGTGTGAGGGATGATGTGATGCCCACAAAAGGGCAGTCTTAGAATGAGAAACACAAATGGGGTCACAAGAACTAAATTCCTTCCAACAACAACAGAACCTAGAATGGCGATGGTTTTATTGGTGAGGATCATGGTGTACTGGAGTGGTTTGCAGATGGCAACAAAGCGGTCATAGGCCATGGCTACCAGAAGAACAGTCTCCATGCCTGTAAACATGTGGATAAAGAACATCTGAGTTAGGCATCCCCCAAAGCTAATCTCCTGGAGATTGAACCAAAAGATCCCCAGCATTTTGGGGATAGTGGATGTGGACAGGCCCAGGTCAATTACAGATAACATAGCCAGGAAGTAGAACATGGGCTGGTGGAGACTATGTTCAGTCTTGATCACAAAGAGGATGGTGATGTTCCCCATAAGGGCGATTAGGTACACAATACAGAATGGGAAAGCAATCCAGATATGTACAGTTTCTAGGCCTGGTATTCCCAGCAGGAGAAAGAAGGGAGGATAGAATAAGGTGTCATTGATAGAAGACATTCTCCTAGCAACTGCCATTGAAGGAGGGTCTCTCGTTAGTATCTTCTGTTATCAAGATCCTAGAAAGACTGAAAGATCTCTCATCAGTTTACTATAGGTAATTTTATTAGTAGTTAACTTTCCACTATTAGAGGCTCTTTTATTTCTAGACAATAACTAAGCAATCCTCTCAGCACCTGTTATTGTTCTATGAAGTCTATCATAGACAAAATTATCCCAGCCTTCATTTTTATATTTGTGGTCTTTGAAAGAGTTTATAATACTTCAAAATGAGTACAATAATTGGCATTTACATTTGGGGGCTATTCCCCTTTATTCCTTTTCCAAGCAGCCACTTTGTACTTTTAGAAAATTATCTTATTCAGTGTGGTCTTGGGTTCTCTAGGAATTTCAAGACTCTTTCAAGCAGTTCGCAAGATCAAAACTATTTTCATAATAAGACATTGCATTGTCTTTTTAATCATAATTCTCTCATGAATACACCATGGAATTTTCCAGAGGCTATATGAGATGTGATATCATATTAGATAAAATGCTAATGCAAATATGGGACTTCAGTTCTCTTCTAAGAAAACAAAGATTTAAAAATAGAGGGATGTAAGCAGCCTCTAGAAGGTGGAAAAGCAAGTAAATGGATAATTTTGCAGCCTCCAGAAAGAATGCAGCTTTGCCAACACCTTGGTTTTAATTGTATTTCTGACCTCCAAAACTTATATGTATATATATATATATATAGAGAGAGAGAGAGAGAGAGAGAGCTCTGGTAGCGTAGTGGTTACGAATCAGGCTGCGAACCTTAAGGTCAGCGGTTCGAAACTACCAGCTGCACCGTGGGAGAAAGATGAGGCTTTCTACTCCCGTAAAGATTTACACCCTCGGAAACCCTATACAGGGTCGCTATGGGTCGGAACCGACTCGATGGCACATAACAACAACAACAACAATATACATATATATGTCTATGAGTCTTGATGTGACACTATAGGATAAAGCTAATTGCAAGGTCAGTGGTTCAAACAAACCAGACATTCCTCAGAAACACTATAAAGAGTCAGAACAGACTTGATGACACTTAATACACACACACACATACATATAGAGCTCTGGTAGCATAGTGGTTATGAATTGGGCTATGAGCTGCAAGATCAGCAGTTTGAAACTAATAGCTGTTCCGTGGGAGAAAGATGAGGCTTTCTGCTCCTGTAAAGATTTACAGCTTCAGAAACCCTGTATAGGGTCACTATGAGTTGGAACCGACTCCATGGCACATAACAACAATATATATGTATATGTATATATACACACACACATGTACTATAATATGCTTGCCATTTTGACCATTTTTATGTGTACAATTCAGGGACATCAATCACATTCAATATGTTGTGAAATATGTTTTTCATGACCCCAAACAGATGTTATGTACCCATTAAGCAAGAACTCCCCATTCCATCCCACTCTCCCAGCCCATGGTAATAATAAACTTTTCTGTCACTGAAACAAACAAACAAACATATACTTTAAAGAGCTTTACAAAATGTAAATGTATTTTCTCACAATTCAGGAGACCAGAAGT
>NW_006408658.1:3200560-3201905 GCF_000296735.1 Chrysochloris asiatica
GTCACAGGAGGCACTCACTCATCTTTGCCAAGAAATTTGGAGGACAGCTATCTGGCAGACTGATTGGAAGGTATCCATATTTGTGCCCATTCCAAAGAGTGGTGAACCAACAGAATGCAGAAATCATCGGACAATCTCTTTGATATCTCAAGCGAGTAAAGTTTTACTAAAGGTAATACAGAAATGGCTACAATGATACATTGACAGAGAACTTCCAGAGACTCAAGGCAGATTCAGAAGAGGCCGTGGAATGAGGGCTATCATTGCTGATATCCGATGGATCTTGGCTGAAAGCAGAGAATATCAGAAAGATGTTTACCTGTGCTTTATTGACTTCGCAAAGGCTTTTGATTGTGTGGATCATGACAAGCTATGGACAATATTGTGAAGTATGAGTATTCCAGAACACTTAATTGTGCTCATGGACCAAAAGGCAGTTGTTCAAACAGAACATGGGAACATTGAATGTTTTAAAATTAAGAAAGATGTGCGACAAGGTTGTATTCTTTCACCATACTATTCAACCTGTATGCTGAACAAATCATCTGATAAGCTGAGTTTAATGAAGAAAAACATGGCATCAGGACTGGAAGAAAACTCATTAACAACCTTGCTTGCTGAAAGTGAAGAGGACTTAAACATTTACTGATGAATGTCAAAGAGCACAGCCTTCAGTATGGGTTACATCTCAATGTAAAGAAAACAAAAATCCTCACCACTGGACCAATAAACAATATTCTTATCAATGAAGAAAAGATGGAATCTGTCAAGGACTTCATTCTTCTTGGATCAACTATCAACCTTCATGGAAGCAGCAGTAAAGAAATCAAATGACATATTGCCTTAGGTAAATCTGCTGAACAAGTCCTTTTTAAAGTGTTGAAGAGCAAAGATGTCAGCTTGAGGACTAAGGTGCGCCTGACCCAAGCCATGGTATTTTCAATAACCTCACAGGCATGCGAAAGCTGGACAGTGATTAAGGAAGAGCGTAGAAGAATTGATGCCTTTGAGTTATGGTGTTGGAGGAGAATATTGAAAGTGCCATGGGCTGCCACAAGAACCAATAAATCTGTGCTGGAAGAAGTGCAGCCAGAGTACTCCTTGGAGGCCAACATGGCCAACTTTGTCTCTCATACTTTGGATATATTGTCAGAAGTGAACAGTCGCTGGAGAAGGATATCATGTTTGGTAAGGTGGAGGGTCAGAGAAAAAGAGAAAGACTCCCAACGAGATGGATTGGCCAAGTGGCAGCTTCGATGGACTCAAGTGTGGCAACAGTAGTGAAGTTGGCCCAGGATCGGGCAGTGTTTCGTTCTGCTGTGCATAAGGTCCTATGAGTTGGTAC